>NW_016159046.1:91867-98817 GCF_001687245.7 Rhagoletis zephyria
ATCGACAAATTTTGTTCAGCGATGAGGCTCATTTCTGGTTGAATGGCTTCGTAAATAAGCAAAATTGCCGCATTTGGAGTGAAGAGCAACCAGAAGCCGTTCAAGAACTGCCCATGCATCCCGAAAAATGCACTGTTTGGTGTGGTTTGTACGCTGGTGGAATCATTGGACCGTATTTTTTCAAAGATGCTGTTGGACGCAACGTTACGGTGAATGGCGATCGCTATCGTTCGATGCTAACAAACTTTTTGTTGCCAAAAATGGAAGAACTGAACTTGGTTGACATGTGGTTTCAACAAGATGGCGCTACATGCCACACAGCTCGCGATTCTATGGCCATTTTGAGGGAAAACTTCGGAGAACAATTCATCTCAAGAAATGGACCGGTAAGTTGGCCACCAAGATCATGCGATTTGACGCCTTTAGACTATTTTTTGTGGGGCTACGTCAAGTCTAAAGTCTACAGAAATAAGCCAGCAACTATTCCAGCTTTGGAAGACAACATTTCCGAAGAAATTCGGGCTATTCCGGCCGAAATGCTCGAAAAAGTTGCCCAAAATTGGACTTTCCGAATGGACCACCTAAGACGCAGCCGCGGTCAACATTTAAATGAAATTATCTTCAAAAAGTAAATGTCATGGACCAATCTAACGTTTCAAATAAAGAACCGATGAGATTTTGCAAACTTTATGCGTTTTTTTTAAAAAAAAAGGTATCAAGCTCTTAAAAAATCACCCGTTATATATATAAAATAGTACCCTGAAATGCCAGCTTAGTAGGGTCGAGCCCCCCCTAAATTTCATTCTGGCTACGCCGATGTTTCCTAATAAAAATCGGTTGATTCTACGAATTGCGGAAGCTTTCGCACTTTCTGCCAGGTACTTTGCTTGTGGTTGCGTATACGCAACGGTGTGGCATAGCTAATGCTCATATCAGAAAATAGCCTGTCTTGGTGAATCTGGTTTCGGTTTTCTTGTTGCTGTCTCCTTTTAATTCAAGACCTAACTGTTGTTATGCTCAGTGTGGTTGGCTGTCTCTGCACCTCCCTCTCTCCGATTGCCACAATATCTGGTCAGCTGGTTAGATTGACTGCGTTTCATATTTCATACGGCCAGTCGTCATACTTATGTACATACATATGTATGTGCCGGATGTCTTTTTCTTGCATTTTTATTTCTGTGTAAACATACATACATACAGATATGTACGTATGCATTTAGATATTTTTAGCGTGAAATATGAGCCTGCCGTACGTGCAACATCGTCCAGGCTTTTGTGAGCTAAAAGATTTTGTATTCCATTGTTGAAAAAACTTATTTGTTTTCTAACTTAGGAAGACTTTTGGGTGAACACCCCGATTAACAAGAGATTACTTTGAGCTGAGGTTTCCGTTTAGGTGTTTATTCGTAATTCAAAATGAATGCACAATAAATGAGGTTTTAAGGCGGTGTTTTACATTTGTCCCAATTATTTATAGGTAAATTGCATGCGCTTTAGCCGTTTTACGTCGGTTGCAGAAATGTTTCTATGCATTAAAGTTTACAGTGTTTACTCTTAAATTCGATCGTATAGCCGTATATATTTGTACATTTGGAGGAGGTTTTTACAAATTTACAAATACGATTTAGGCCCGACTGATCCGATCCGATTGGTAGAAGTTTAAGTACTCGAATTGAAATAGAAGATTTTAATCGATATACACTTGTGGTCAGCTGATTAAGGCAAGTGACTTTTGACTAGTTTCGGCTATTATTTTTTTTATTTAATGTTTATATTTTTTTATAAAAGCTTAGCACTTTACCTAACCAGCGCCACCTAAATCCACGTTTCAAACTTCGTACAAAAATTATGAAAATTCAACAAACTTAAACATTTGCACCCAAAAATTTAAAACTTTTTTTTTAAGAATTTTTAGAAAGAAAGTGCGTTCGAAAAGTATAGGGGAAAATGCCAGGCACCATCAGCAAAAAAAAAAATATTAAGTTATTAACTTAATGCCACGTCGAAATCTGTTTCATTTTGATTCTCTAAGTTCTACGTTCCGTAAAGTTAAGTTAGGTTGTCATAATCAGGCTTTTACCCGTGTAATAAGTTGGTTTGAGAGAATTTTCTTACACTCTCACGCATATTCTCAGCTCTCATATGCTACGCGTTGAGAATTTTTATTCGCAGCCGTACACAGTTTAAGCAGGGCTGCCAACTTAGCTCAAACCATGCCATTTGGCCCTATTTTACATCAAATGGCACGTTTCTAAAATAGTAATATTTCAATAAATTTTTGTGCAATCCTTCGCGTGTACTTCTTTTTCTCAACTAAAATTTTCTAATTTCTAAAGATTATTCAACTGGTTTGTCGACCGCTGTGGTGTAGTGGTAAGCAGTGCGCGCTTTCACTCATCAACACCTGGGTTCAAGCCCTGGTCAAAGCAACATCGCAAAAAAATATAGGAAAAGGTTTTTTCTTAACAGCGGTCATCCCTGGGCAGGCAATGGCAAACCTCTGAGTGTATTTCTGCCATGAACAACAGCTTTTACTGTAGGCCCCTCCGTTTTGTGTAACAAAATCAAGGCGCACGCCACAAGTCGGAGGAGAAGCTCGGCCAAACACTAACATATGTGTAAGCGTCAATCTATTGTTATTATTATTCAACTGGTTTATTTTATTTTAGCATTGCACTTTTGTTTTAGAAATGTGGTTCTTATTTTATTGCTAAATGGGAAGGATTAGAAGGGATGGCACCATTTATGGCACTTTTATTCTTCTATTTGGCACATTTTGGCACTTTTTTATCCTCAATATAGCACCTCATAGCTAAGGATAGTTGGCAGCCCTGAGTGTAGGATGCCTAATAACGTAAGAGTGACAGAATACAAGATTGCGGAAATCAAGCTGTGAGCCACCCGTTGTGACGTCATAAAAGTGAGGGAAGTAAAAATTCTAAAGAATAAGAGGAAACGCGAACATTCACATCACATGTTCTAGTAGAATTATAACCATTATTTAGCCTTTTAAATTTGAACATATATTCCGTACAAGCACAACATTTTAGACACATCTGGAAACTAACTTGTCCGTACATTTTGTCTTATTTTTATAGGCATTTCAACGCGTTTTCTAGTGTGGGAAGCTTTTTCAATAGCAACCTTTCTTTGAAAATGGCATAAATATTGGTTTGAACTGCTCGGAGGAATTCCCTTTAAGGCTATTATTAATAGCAAAGAGTGTTTGATAAGAGTGCAAAAGTATATCGTACCAAGGGGAGAGCATAACCATCCACTTTCAAAAACTTATATACATAAAAATACATATTTATTTTTTAGGTAGATTTATCTACATTTAAGTTCAATTTTTTTTTAATTTTCATCCCCAGTGTGAAAAGATATTTTATAACACCAGCGAGTAGGTAGATGGTGCCAAATCAACGAAGAGAGGGTTAGCGGTCCGCAAATAGCGCCACCTTTATTTTCTACATTGTGTAATAACGGATCTGCGAAATGCGCCACCTTATATACTTATGTAAATCTTGCTATGCATTGACCATTCATCATTCTGCTATTGTTGGAAACCATTGCATTTTGTCTTCAGCGAATTATTCTTTTGGAAGTTAAAAAAGTAAAAACAAAATTGAATACGTTGGGTGTAAATTTTCTCATATTAAAATAGTTCATATGCTTTTTTGTTTAGAAATGGACCAACGCACACTCAGGCCGCCCCATATAAGCGGGTGCTCAAAATTCTGCAATCATTTTTCTTCCACTAGACTCGCTTGAACTTGAACTACTTTTTAAGAGTAAATTTTTGCCGTCTGGGGTTAATTGATAAAACATTAAGCCCATGGTGACCCAGTTTTTTTAATGTCTAATGTTAAGTTAATTTGATTTTATTATTATGAAAAATTATGAATAATATAACCCATTTACGACTTTGACTTAACGCATTGATGACCATATTTTAACCCTTTAGTGAATTTAGGTTACAATATAATCAGGAAGAACAAGTGCTTTCGTTTCTAGGATAGCTTTACCAATGAATTCGCAATACTTAGAACTAAGTCAAAAGCGAAAAAATGTGTGCATTTGCTGTAATCACTAGGAAAGAGCATGAAAAAAGGGGAAGTCATTTATATAGAGATCAGTTAGATAGTAAAAGATAGGAAATAGATACAAAATAATACGCTTCAATGTAAAACATAATGGGATCTGTGCATGGTAAAAGCAAAGTTGAAAGTAAAAACAATTTCAGCACTCTGACCACACATAAAAAAAAATATATATTGTCAAAAAAGTCGAAATTATTTTTAGTTTCGTCTTTGATTCGACTATGAATATGCCCTATTATGTTTTAAATTTAACAAGATTTACAAATTAAGCTTACAAAATATCGGACAGCAAGTAATGTATCTAATTAAAAACATTAATTAATTAAAAAAATTCGCTATATTTTTATAAAAATCGAAACTTTTTAATATGTGGGTGTCGTATAGTTATGATAAGCACTATTAAAAGGATTTTAAGTATGCAGTTTTGTAACCCATTTAATTGTGACCCATTAAAGTGCCAGTTTGAAGTAGCTAGCCGTTTTCCATATAAAAAAAAATCGTCGAACATGTACTTTGTATGGAAAAACGTAATTCCTATTCCGTACGAAGTACATATGTTCGATGATTTTTTTATATGGAGACAAGTAATTTTTAGCGAAAAAAACCCGACTTCAACTCCCATATAAAAAAAAAAATATATATATATATATCTCATGATCCACTGATCGGATCTATACCAGATTAGTATGGGACCACCTCTGAGACACTACCTTNAAAAAAAAAAAAAATATATATATTCCGACGAACTGATAACCTCCTCCTTTTTTGGAAGTCGGTTAAAAATGAGCGATACCTTCACCAATTTCCAAAAATCAACGGTATGTCCTAGCTACTTCAAACTGAAACTTTAATGGGCTACAAAAATACGAACTCTTCTTTAAATATTTAATTAAAAGAGTCGATGTTTTTACGAAGTTTTAAACTTAGATTTATTTGCTTTTCGTGAAGGAATGAGCTATATTTTTATTAAAAAATAATAATTAAAATTAAATAATAATAAAAAATAGTCAAAACTTTGTGGGTTTTGAAAAAAAAATTCAATTCAAATGTTCAAATTTGTCAAGTTTGCACACGCATATCTCCCAGCCGAAAAACGATAGAACGATGAAAACTTACCACCAAATGTAGAATTTAATGGGGAATAAACCTGCGTTTTTACTTTCAAAACAAGGATTTTTTAAAAATTTAATTTTGAGCATGCTTGGCCCCATTGTGCGACGTAAAATAAATTATCACTTTCTTCATCTTGTTGTTTTCTATCTTCATATAGGGACAGGAAACCCAAAAGTAATTTTTTACGTCTATTCAACATTCTTCACGACACTTGAAGACAAATATTTCATAATTATCGCAATATAGAGAAAACAACAGTACCGTTACTTTATTCTTGGCGAATTCGACAAAATCACGTATTCTATTTCCACTTATTCCCACCGTTTTCTTCTTTTGTTTTGTCACTGCAATCTTGTATTCCGTAATTCTCGCATAAGTTCATATTTATGTATTCATTACTACATATTTTACTGTCAAACCGCATGAGAACCAGTGCGATTTTTCTTACCAAAAAAACTCTCATAAGAACAAAATATTAGTGAGAATCCGTGTTCGTGTAAACACCCATCACATCGTTTACGAGCACCTTTAATCAGCTGACCACAAGTGTATATATAAAACTATGATGTTAGCTTCACAGAAACGTCAATAATATTAAGTTTTAACTCCTTAAAATCCGTAAAAGTCTGAAAAAGCTCCAACAACAAGTGCTAGATTTAATGGCGTCGGCTATCTACTAAATTTTTATAAAAAGGCAAATTCAAATTTTTGTAGACGAACTATTGAAACCTCAAAATGAGATGAACTGATTCAGATTTTCTGCGAAATATTATGGAAGTGATTTTAGAAATTTTTTAGAAAATTCATACCTTCCGAAATTGTCTATTGATTTTTGTAAATGGTACCTAGTTTTACTCGGAATGAAACATTCTTTTCGAAGTAATGACTAAAATATGCTATTTTCCTTTAAAATTTCGCAAAAATGTTGTTAAAGTGGAAAATAATAATAAACATTTTATTTATATTTCTTTCAAAAGTCCAAATATTCTTCTTTCCTAAGCCATATAAAAACTTAAAATTGGTAAAAAAATGTCCGAGCTTAAAATTGTTTAGTGCGGAAAGTTATTTAAAAATTTTTATTTTATTTAGCGGACTGTGAATTCAAACTGAAGTTCCAAAATCGTTCGCCCTAAACTTGCACAGGTTTTAGGTATTTGTCAGGTTACTAATAACATTTTTGGTGCACATTTCTACACTTTGAAAATTCCAAGAATTCGTTTTCTTTGTTTGTTTGTTATTTCGTTTTTTTTTTACAATAACACATACATACGTCCATTGATTTGTACCCACAGAGACGTACCAATAAATGTGACTCAAAACTACCTCTATAAAGAAAATAATCGAAATAAATTGCCAATTACAGGCACGTCTACCTCCAGCGTTGCATTTAAAGTTGTATAAGTAAAAAGCTAGACCGCATTGGGCGGCAAATATGAACCCAATTTACATACACTTAGGTCTTTATTTATGCGATACATGCGTTCCTCAGAAAGCCACATCAAAAAAATCCGCATAAAAACGTTCTTTACTTTCATACAAAAACAGGGGATGCCACCATGTAAAAAATTCTAAAAAACCGCATACAAAATTCCAGTGTGGCAATATAAAGCAAAAAAAGAAAAATTTATTTCCGCACTTAAACACTTAATATTTAATTTTAACGAAAAACAAAAAAAAAATATCACAATAAATACATGAATTATATAAGAATACAAAGACAAATTATTTATCAGAAGC
>NW_016159047.1:0-44225 GCF_001687245.7 Rhagoletis zephyria
GTGGTAATAGTTGATTACCATTGGCCACAGTGCCTACCCACTACTTTTTGGTCCAATAAATATTTTTTTAAAGACATACATGCAAACATACTGGTCTCCCCTCTCACTGAGTTATTCAGATTACAAACCGATTTTTCAAAAATTTAAACCGTTGTAAAGGATTCCAGAAAACTTATAATTTCCTGAAACCAAAAGTTTCTATACACAACAAAAAAAATAGATTAAAAACATTTTTTCCCTCTATATAAACTCCTGCCCCCTTAGATGAAAGGCTGGCTACGCCCTTGTATACAAAACAATTAAAGTATTTAAACCGTACATCATACGGTCAGTTTGTTCTTTTAGAGCGCATACATGGTTCCATAATAATGATTCCAGTATCTTCATTTATGTATATTTTAACTATCAATATCTTATAAAGAGAAGTGTAAAGTTTTTTTATCTAAAACTAATAAAGTTAGTAGGATGAAATTGGAGGATGTGGTAGTTAACATATTAGTCCTTGACATATATTTTATCAGAATTAAATATTGGAAATTTTCAAGAATTTTTCCTTTTAATTGACAATTTTTTTATTCAATCATATTCCAGAAACTTCAAAGTCCTTTAAAAAAATCCTGACATCAGAGAGAAAAATCAGAAAAAACAAACGCAGAATTACTATATTTGGCCCCCAGTTTTGGAAAGGTATTGATTTTTTCGTGTGTAAAATTGACTGTCGCACGTTGTAATAAGCAAATGAAATTTTTTATAAGTTGTTTTTAAATAAATATGCTGCCTTGATTTCAGTGCAATATATCAAATTTCTGCATTTGCCGTTCTCTTATATATCTTTTGGTTTAGAACTGACCAAAAACAGCTATGTGCCCGCAGTACTAGAAATACTCTGAAAAATCGGGTATACGCTTACTTGCTTATAATTGTTTTTGGTCGCAGGCGAATCCGATGAGTGTGCTTTGATTTCGATGTAAAAAATAATTATAAACCAACTAAATACATACATACATATGTATGCACATACCACTTACACTACATAGCCCTGCCAGCAATTGGGAGAGAATTTTATCGCCTATCGCCCGGATGTCACTTCTTCGTCACTATTGAAAGTTATCAAAGCGATAGTAACTCATTTCACAAAAACAAAAAAAAAAGTTCTGTCGCCTTTCTATCTTCTTAAGAGGTGCTTGGACGATTTTTACTCTTAATTGACTATTATATGATTTATTACAAAATACGAAAAAAATTCAAGCTTACTTTTATATGGAAACAATCTGATTTATTTCTTCTGTCACGGGTGGCACAAAAAAAAAAGAACCTGCTTTTTGGAGCAGATATATTTCATGGAAACTCTGCGAATTTACTTCAATTTTCTGTTTGAACTTGATGTCTTATAATAAAACAAAGAACCAGGAACACAAACAAAGCGAAAACTACAAAAAAATTATGGCTTTATTATACAAAAAATCCGAAATTTCTCTGTCACGGGTGGGACAACGTTTGTCACGGGTAGGACACGTACGAATTTTTATATGAAAAGGAGCTTTTAGTGTGGTCCATATATAAAGATTTGTTATTAAAAATGTAAGAAGCCAAGTAGGGATTAAATTCACTCACGTTTTATCTTAGGTTGGTGCCTTTTATATAGAACAAAATGCATAGCACCGTCAGCCAAAAAAAATTATTGAAAATGAACGCGATTTCCTAGCGTCTTGAAATTTTAACTTATACCTACTTGAATTTACCTGCATACCTAAAAATTCTGACCAAAAAGTTTAAAATTTGTTGGGTGTAATTGTTAAAGAAGTTTGAAATGTAGATTTACGTGGTCTTGGTTAGGTAATGTGCTAGACTTTTATAAAAAAAACTATAAACATTAGATTAACAAAGTAAAAAACCAAAACTGGTAAAAATGTAACTTAACTTAATCAGCTGACCACAAGGGTATATTGATAATGGACGAGTCGGCGCATCCCCCCTTTTTCCCCGCGTCCACCTCAATAAACAAATAAAGCTTATCAGCCCTGTAAACCTACCTCTGACAGCCCTGTTAACCTACCTCTGGAAACGACAATGCAATTGTGGGAAATATTTGCAATGAATTTCTAACATTATGTAACAAAAAACACGAAACACAACCTCAACTCCTGTAAATAAACCCAGCCAGCAAAATATCCGGAAACCTATCCGAAAATGGAAACAATTTCGTATAAAAACCTGATGTTTCATCGGTTTTCCGATTCCGTTTTCGGACTTTTTTCAGATCAATTCTCCCACTAAAGTGTTCATCCGAAACGTATGTGCAGAAAACTATCGAAAATGGTTGTAAAACGGATGCGCTTTCGGCTGTTTTCCTGAAATTTGTCTGATACAATTTTTCGTTGAAAATGATTTCATTATGAACTTCACAAAAACTTTTTCATAGTTACAGGAAATCACACAGAAAACAAATTTAAGATTCAGCAATTATTTCAGTTTGAATAACTAATTTTAATGTGTTGCTTCTGACGGAATTCGAACCTGGGACCTCCTGAAATATTACAACTTTTAGCTTTTTTTGTCACGGGTGGGACGAGACCAATACTGCTTAATAATAACTCATAATATAGATAAAGCAGTCACATAATTTAATATATAACACAATTTTATTAAAAGCCGATGAGTTCTACTGTATATTTTTCTTACCAAACACTTGCATTATGAATCGCAAATTATTTGGCAGTGCATTGAACACAACGTACTTTAAACTCAATTAAAAAATTTACTTAGAACTTGATTTCAAAACGTAAAAAAATTTAATAAAAATGCATTTAAAGCTTTAATTTGTTATTTTTTGGTTGATTCAAGATTTTTACAAATGTCTTATTCACACGTTTATTAGTTTAATAAAGAAAATAATTTTTGCACTGAGGTTCACTTTCCCATGGAACCTCCCTTTTGTTTTAAATTTATTTTTTTTTTTCAGTTAACTTGCAAGGAATCATATTCGAATAACAAATAATAAAATTACGTTTAGGGTTTAAACAGTTGCGTTATTCGATATATTATGTTAATGCCCTTTTAGCATACATTTTTGGAACTGCTTTTTAAACTGTTTAGTTGGAATTTCATAAAATATAAGTGCGTTTGAGCTAGCAATCTAAGCCGAAAGCAGGATGAAAATGGCGTAAGTAACTCTGCGGCTGTGGTTACAAGCTCAGAGATAGCCCAAATTTCATATTAAGCTTTATCAAAAATGCAACCAACAGAAGAGTCTTCTTTAACACTTCAGTGTCTATCGCACATGTTACTGTCATTCCTATCGAAATAGTTTCTAATTGCTGTATCGCTTTCGTATCATAAAGACATGACATCTTGGTGGAACAGTTCTTCCCGGGAGCGGATAAGAATTCAAAAAATTGCGATATCATCGGTATGATTTTCACAGAAATGTCGTGTCAAATTAGTAACTTCCGAAAATTAATGAAATGAAAAAAGGTAAAAAGTATGGAGGTAGACAGCATCCACTCTACATTAGAAAATGTATTCAATCCACCAATACACTAGGGATGCCAAAATATCAGGAAAATTCGGATCCCGGGATTTCGGGATATTTTTTAGGTAATCCCGGGATTCAACTTAAGTCATAAATTTTATGAATATGAGTAAAAATTCAATATCTGAAAGCATTTAAACATACCATGAAATAAAACTATTTAAAACTAGAGTGCCAGTTATTGTCGAAATTCGACAGTTTTTCTAGTTTTAGAAGCCTTGGAGAGGTTTTCTAACTTAACACGTAGCAAAACTTATACGGTACAAATTAACTAACCGGAAAATCTTCTGCTAAACGTAACTAAACTTTTTTTCATCTGAGAAGGACTTTGGAGGTTTTCGGCAGGACTTGGAATTGACCCGATACATTGAAGTTTATCGATAAATTTCAATGATTTGATACATTTCGATAGTTCGATGAATTTCAAGAACACTAAAGTTCGATAACTCAACAAAATTCGTTAACGCGACCAATTTCGACAACTGTGAAATTCGATGGCTCGATAAATTTGGATAACTCAAAAATGTAAAAGCTTTTGATACCTTTATAAATTTTTACTTTTGACATCTCCACATTTTTCGAAAACTATCTAAACATTTTGATAACTCGTTACACTCTGTTAAGACGATTAAATTCGATAAGCAGTAATAAATCGATAAGCTTATATAACCTTGAAACTTCGATAAATCTATATATTTTGAAAATTCCATAAACTTTCTTTGTTGAACCAACCAATTTCAGTAGATCAATAATTATCGATAACTCTGTAAGTTGAAAGAACTCCATGCATTACGACTCCTCGATATATTTTGTTAATGGGCTGTTTTTGCTTACGCGTAAAAGCACATTTAGCGCATTTAGCTCTAAATGCTACTCTAAATGTACATTTATCCATACAAAATTCGTCACCTAAATGCAACTAAATGCAATTCCATTTTTGCATTTAGAATCTAAATGCTAAAAGCAACCCTGTGATCTTCCAAAATTTCACGATTCGAACATGGTTTAATGAGAAGAAGTGGCAACATTGCTTTTTCGAGTATACAGTCGCTAGCTGCGTTTCAGTGATCGCCGATCGAGATTTCATTTATTATTTTACATTATTTGGATAACGAAAAGTTACGCAAATTAAACATCGATATGATGCTGATAGAAATCTGGATTAATTTGTGATCAACTCTGTTTGTTTTGTTTCCTAATTAAGTGTGAAAATTATAATTGACAGCACCGACAAATGAATATATATGAATATATACACAAACAAATGTTTGGTTATGGTTAAAATAATTCAAGCTTTTGTATTGAATTTTCGGTTTAGAATTTATTTTTTCCTTTTCAGTAGGGATTTTTGGACATTATCTTTTCCGTGAGAATTTATCGTAATAGATACGGATCTGAATAAGCGACTGGAACACGGCTGTTTGTCAAAAGCATACGATTTCGAACTCGCGTAAATGTACATTTGCTAAATGCGATAGCATGAACGCTCTTCGAAAACATATGTTCGAAAGTGCTAAATGTTGCATTTTAAATGCAGCAAAAACGCTGCATAAGTCTATAAATAATGATAATTCAATAAATATCGATAACTTGATACATTTCTTTAACTTGACAAATTTCGTTAATCCCAAACGTTTTTATAGCTCGATAACTATCCGTAAATTTTTACAACTAAGTTTATGTGTCTATAAATTTCGACAACTCAGTAAACATTGATCAGTTTGAGTAATTCGATACGTTGCGATAACTTAATAAGCATGGATAAATTTCGATAATTATAAACTTCGATGATTCGATAAATTTCAGTAACCTTTATGGCTGATTTTATTTCGATTCCTACTTTTAACCTAATTCTTATGTATTTCTCATTGTCTCCATTTTCGCCTTTATTTCGATTTTTGTCTTTATCTTCACTTTTGCCATTTTTTTTTGTCTTCATCGTTATCACTTGTTTCCTTATCTTCATATTTATCTTTATTTCAAAGTTTAATTTCAAATACTAAGTAAAACAAAATGCGAAACAGCTTAAATTGAACAGGTTGCAAAAACAACCATACACAAATATGGAAATTTTTAAACGACGTTTTTCAACCAATTTCGAAACTATAAAAACTCTCCTCATCTCCAACAGTGTTTTTGGTTTTGAAATCGGTAACTTTACCTTGGTCTTCATCTTTGTTTTTATCTTTCACATCTTTGCTTAAATCCTTTTCTTTTTCTATTCACGTAGATGAGATGAGGTGCGATGACGTGATAAGATGTGACGTGATTTTATGTGATGTGATAGGATGTCATGTCATGCGTGTCATATCCTCTGATGTCATGTCATATGATGTCATACCATATGATGTGTCATGTAATGACATGTCATATCATACGATGATATATCATGTGATGTCAAGTCATGTGATGTCTCTTCATATCATGTGATATAATGTGATGTGATGTCATTTAATTTGATCACATTCCATGTTCCGATTATTATATGGATAACCCTGTTGATAACTGTGCCGATAAAAGTACCGATAACGATATCCATAAACATATAGAAAAATACGATAAATATAACAATCATCAGTATCGATTATTGTTCATATCGATAACAATATAAATCAATTATTTAATCGATTATTATACCGATAACAATATCCATTATTGTATCGATAACAATATAGATTATTATATTGATTATTATATCGATTACAATAGCTGTTATTTAATCAATAACAGTACCGATAACAACATCGATTATTTTATCGATAGCAATGTCGATTATTATATCGATAAAAATATCTGGATTATATCGATAACAATATCGATCTTCATCCTCATCCTTTTCTTCATATTTATCTTTATTTTCAAACCGCTAAACCGCTGAGAACCATTTCCATGTGCATTATTCCCCTTGAATTCCACAATTTACTCCCAACCAACCAACTGCCGCTAAAGAAGTTTCACTTCATAAATTCAAGAAATGTTCTTACCCTTTCAGTTACCCTAATCCTTATGTATCTGTCATTGTCTCCATTTTCGTCTTTATCTTCACTTCTGCCTTCTTTTTTTTTGACTTCATCGTTATCATTTATTTCTTCATCTTCATATTTATCTTTATTTCAAAGCTTAATTTCAAATGTGTAGTGAAACAACAGGCGAAACGTGTCAAATGGAACATGTTGCAGCAACATCTATACACAATTCGAAAATGTTTAAACGACGGTTTTGGCCGTAATTTTCAACCAGTTGTGAAACCATAAAAACTCTGCTCATCTACGGAAAAATGCCTTTCCAACGGTGTTCTTGGTTTTGAAATCGGCTCGGTAGAATCGCCAAACGAACGGAGACAAAATTTATGTTACTGTATAAATATATAGATTTACGATAAACTGATTGTAAAACTCATATATCCCTGGCTTGAGTGAAAAGTTGCTAACATCACTTTTAATGAAAAATTATATATTGATATAGGAGGCTAGATAAATTAATATTGCATCGTTTCGAAAGGGGTAAAGGTCCTTGTTTTATGTTTTCTCGTTTATATTCAAAGAAAAGAAAATTTGCTAAGGCCAAATAAGCTCCGAAAATTCGATAAGGCCAAAAAAGTTCGAAATCTTTTAATAAAGATTGAATCCCTCTGATTCGTATGGAGTTTTGCTTTACTTTAAACAGGCAAAATGTTGTATTCAAAGCGAAATACTTGAAGAAAATGGCTATACGAAGTTTTTCTCTCCCCTGTACAATTTTTAAATTGGGACTTAGCGATATTTAGTTATTTAATCAGACAAATTTTAAAGTAAAACATTTTTTTAATTGTATTTAAAAAACCATGTGATTGAGGAACGTATACATCACAAATAATAATTTAAATACCAGGTACTTTTGAAAGTAACGATTAATAAAAAAACATAAAACAAAAATATACAAAAACAATTTTTCTAAACATGTTTATTCTACTCTATAAAGAAATGGCGAATGGAGGATTTTTTGCCATTTTTTCGCAATTTACTAGAAATTTTGAGGGTGTACGAGTCAAACGGATCTCAGAATCGGATTCAGCGGGTCGAAATACATGTTGGCAGGTGGGTGTGGTTAGAAACACCCACCCCTTTTTGCCACTGTTGTTATTATTAGACATAATCCATTTGAAGATAATGACCCCTATCTCCTCCATTACAAAATATTTGAACTTCATTTACCAGCACGTTTCTCGTTTTTCGATTTGAGGAAGTTTTGAGTAGATTGATCTAAAAAATTATCTAACTTTTCCTTAAAACTCTCTGTTTCGTTTACATTAGCGACGCTATGAGTAAATTAATTGAAATCTTCTTCAAAAAAGGCTCAGACTGCAATTTAAAAGTACAGTTTCAAGCTTTTTGTTAATTGCAGTCAAAATGGCATTTTACAAAAATCATACTTCGAAATTCATAAACAAATTCTTACTATCAATTCGATATTTCAAAATTTTCCTGACCCCGGGATTAATTCAAGCAAATCCCGGGATTTCCGGGACGTCAAAAACACCGGGATCCCGGGATTGGCATCCCTACTCTCTACCCACAAATTTTTACGCGAAAATTCGAACTTGACTGGAATGCGAGGCCCAGTTGAGAAATTTTCACCCACCTATAGAAATGCTGGTGTATATTCAAAAATTATAATAAAATCTAAACGTCTGAGATCAACATCTCAAAGTTCTGATGAAATTAAAAGGAAAAAAGATCAACATCTAACATATAAAAAGGAAAAAAATTTTAAATTTTACAAATAACAAACTTTTGAGATATAATTTTCTCGTTGTTTTTGTTTTTTGAGGGCCTTATAGCAATTATATTCAACTATTTTTCCTCAATAGTTTTTCATTAAAAACGGCCTCAAGCTCAATAAAAATTGCTGAATATAATTTTTCTTCAAACTATAAAAGTACACTAATACCACGTCAAAATGAAATTAATAAATTGTAAAATAATATAACAAGATTGTTCTGCTAAACTGCTTTAATTAAGTTTTGAGTACTGAATTATCAATCCAGCCGTACATGTTTAATAGGTACATAAGTAACTTCATAATTGGACATTAAATCCACTTACTCATGGAATAGTCCGTATATACAAATTTTCAATACTTGGATCTGCTTGTTATAAGAGAACACATGTACATACATACATATATATTTCTTAAATATATTGCCGCCAACTCAGCATTCTTTCGTACAAAATTTTTGAATCAAAACTTGCCAGAGTTATTCACCAGCTATTGCCTGCCAGATGGCTAATTTAACAGAAAACACTGTATTGGCACACACTCATTATACCATGCGTTGTTCTGCGGTTATAATTAGCAACAGTTTTCGTCAGCGCGAATTTCATTGTGATATCTCGAAAACAAGCAGAGAGACATACATATATACGTTATTTGTTAATATTTGAATAAGGTATGTGCAAAAATATCGAGGCCTTTGGCACAGCGGTTGGTTTGTTGCTGCTGATGTCAAGGGTTCCGCGTTTGAATCCTGAGGGGTTATTGTGGTTTTGACCAAAATCATTTTGAAAAATTGGTTTTAATGATTTTTTATTATAATACGTCAAATAGATACAAACATCAAAATGAGCAAAAGTACGCGTGAAGCGGAATCCAATTCGCAAGAAAGCAAAAGAAAAAGATGTATTTGTATGGAACCAACCCAAAACAACTAATTAACTGCCGTCAATAAATTGGAGCGCTAAGCGTTGCGTTTTCCATTCTCAACGAGTGTCAGCGCACTATACCCAAATCAACGCAGCGTAATTTTTGACGTTTTCTCATTTCCACCCGTTTTTATTCTCGTTTCCTCTATTACTTTTTTGTCCTTTCTTGTTCTTTCCGTCCTCTGCATCCAACTTCAACATGTAACGCCCTGCCAAAAATGAAAATTCCATTTGCTCGGCGCTAGCGCCGCCTTGTTGTGGGTAGGCATAGGTGGTGGGGGGTGGGGTGAAATTCGATTTATTCCGAATTTTGAACATTGCCCTACCATTCGATTCGAATTCTTTTACTGATACCTTGTTTATACATACGCAAGAACCGCATTAACAAAAAGCTAATTTAACTCAACACATATTTCTTTCAAGTATTTATACCTCGGCCTTTATTGCGCACTCGATGAAGCCGTATTCAAAAGCAAACCAAATCTGCTGTTTTTATACGACATTTCTTTAATAACTAACTTGCGCGGTTGACCGAAATGGAAGCGAACAATAATTCGAATTTAAAGGGGAATGTATAAAGAAAGCCAGCGTTTTTCCCTTCGCGTCAAATGAATGATGCGTTTATACCTGTTTTATAACCGATGTGAGAATTAAAAAACCGATTTGAAAACAAATTCGAGTCAATACACTTTTGAATTTCTGAGCGTATTGAAATTTGGTTTATGCATATGTTTTGAATCACGGCGAAGTGGGTTAAAGCGCTTTATATGTCGGTATAAACAAGGTATGATAAGTTAAAACTTTTTTTTCATATTTTTCCGTAATAAAAACTGTGACGAGAATTTGTCAGTGATACAGAATAGAGCCGTAAATGTTCCGAATACAAAACATTTACATACATGCATATATGTACTTTGAACATTTTTAAACAAACAAGAAATAAATAAATGCAAATACAGTCTTAGGCACATAGATGAGATCATTTAACATTTTTTGGTTGTAAGAATTATATACATATGTACATGTTATGTACCAATAAGTTTAATTTCATAAAAGTAAATTTAAATCTATTAATTACACATGCAAATCTTTAGCAGCTGACCACACATAGTGCGGGTCATTTTTGTTTACAAGTTCCTTGCATAACATTATGCTATTGACACTGTCAATCTTAAGTTTATTTCTTAGTTCAGTTTTTATAAAAGAAAGCGTTGAAAATTTGCGTTCTACAACCAGTGTTGCCGTTTTAGCCCTTTGGTGGCTAGATTTAGCTACCACATACTTTTATTGGCCACATAAATTTAAAACTGCCCCTAGCCCTTTTTTAGCTCTTTGGATAATTTATTCATACTTGGCATGAAAAAGTTATATACGCTTAATTTGATCTCATCTTTTTTCATTTATGTACAAATGTATACATATGTATATGTTTGTATTGTATGTTCTTTACGTTTTTATACATACATACTCTAAACGTATTAGGGCTGTTAACTTATCTATAAACGATTTAACTATAGTTTAAAATAGATAAGTTTACGGCTTTATGCTTAATTATTACGCTTAATTTGTTAAATTTAATGATTGTACCAGCATCCGGTGTCGTGAGTGGTGAAATTAGCTGAATTTTCTAAGCAATAAGCATTTTGGCGGAAATTTCTTGCACTATATGAGTCAAAGCCGTGTTTGTGGAAGATTAAGTTCACGGTATTGCAGTTGTGAATTAAAAAAAAAAAAAACAATGTTTAACAAAATTGTAGAAAAATTATGAAATTTCGGCTCTAATCATTTCGATCTTTCCTCGCCCTCATTTGTAAAGAAATAAATATTATACCAGCATGCTGGTAAGTTATATGCTTCCAGCTTGATGGTACAATCACTTGATGGAGCCAGGTTTTTGGTTGGATAAAATATTAACTTTTTTCCAGTGTTCATTGATTTTCTATATTACTTACTGAAAATGTTTGCGTGTATACTTGTATATGTATATGTAAGTAAAAAATTTTAGCTACCGTTTTTAGCCACAACGACTTTTCTTTGCTCTTTTTTAGCCCTTTTTTTAAAGGAATTTGGCTACCACTAAAAATGATTCACGGCAACACTGTCTACAACCGCAGAGCAATGTGGTAATGAAATTATATTAAAAACAAACTTGGCGGAATGCATGGAGCTATTCTAATTCATTCCATTTTTAATAGAACAAACTTTTTCCCAAAACATATCAATATCCATATCGCTGGAAACATCAAGCTCACTGAGCCTCAGTAAGTTCCACTGCGTGGTTATTATATCAGGATCGCAATCTTTGAGATGGGAAAACTTTAACAAAATAGGTAAAATTGGTAAATCTTCTTTAGAAACTACCTTGGCTGGTGTCATTATTTGTAAAAGTTTTATATCTTCAACTATAGCAGCTTACGAAGTTAAAGAGTGTAAATATTTTAAAATAACTAAATATATCTTACATCATTGTAATTTAAAAATAAAATTTCGTTTGTGCTTTATTTAAGTGGAAACATAATTATAAAAATGAAATCCTTAGCCGCGGCGTTATTGCTTGAAGAGGAGAACGAGTCCCAGATCGCTGATGCGGAAATTGAATGGCGGAGATTTAGGGACTTGTTTGATCTTTCTCAGATGAGTGAAGAGTCCTAAATTCATCATGAACTGTATAACTCATTGCTCAAAGCCAGTGAAATTATAAACGTTGTTTGAGCACTCCACAACATTTCCATTTACTACAGAGTGGAAGATTTGAACGCAAATGAATTCCATTTTGAAAGCCGCCAGGAGGAGGGGAAGAACAAAGCTCCGTAGTAAATTCGAATTCGACAACATACGCACCTCTTTTTAAAAAGTTAGTAAAAACGAGTGCAATAATAAAATCATCTTTTTTTTATGTAACTTCACATTTTATGTATGTATGCATGTATGTATGTACATTAGACTGCATCACCAAAAAAAGGTGCGGTTTTTCCGCCGGGATTATAAAATGTATTATATTTTAAGACGTCCGCCAAAATATTTCGGAAATATATTAAGATTTAAGCGAGCTGGACCGATTTGAAAATACCTCCAAAAATTAAGTTTTTATGAATAAAAATAGTTTGTTAATGAACTTTTTGAAAAAAGTCCCCTCAGATGACAAATTAGATTAAGCTTAAAAGATCTGCATAAAAATATTTAAACATCTTTTCAACGGAATCGTAAGAATGAGATTTTTGATGCTGTTTTTTTACTTTTTTCAAAGATTGGTTTACGAAAAACTTGAATAACTGGGCCAAAAATGTTCTGATTTTGACTTATGGGATCTCAGTAGAAAGGTATTTTCACACTGTTTTTATTTCTGGCCAAAAAACGTCATTCGTGTCCCATCTTGTTTTTCCGAATACCAACACATCTTAATTCACCTTTGAATGACGTTCGTTCATCTTTACGGAAGAGTTTAGGTTCAGTTATTCAAGTTTTTCCTATACCAATATTTGAAAAAAGTTAAAAAACAGCATCAAAAATCTCACCATTACGATACCGTTAAAAATTTTTTTTTAATATTTTTATGCAAATATTTTAAGCTTAAACCGTTTTGTCATTTGAGGGGATTTTTTCAAAAAAAAATCTTTAAGGAACTATTTTTATTCATAAAAAACTCCATTTTTGGAGGGGTCCAGCTCACTTAAATCTTAATATTTTTCCGAAATATTTTGGTGGACGTCTTAAAATATAATAGATTTTATAATTCCAATGGAAAAATAGTACCGATTTTTTTTGTATGGGGAGTGATGCAGTCTAATGTACATACATCTATTAATTTTATATAAAAAGAATAAATGGTATTTTTACAATCATGCACAGTATGTTTTACTTAATTTTTTATAAAATTTTATTATTTAAACCCACAAAAATAACAATCGAAACGTTCTCTGTCAACAAATTTGCAACTTAGAAAAACGGAACTACGATCGAAATGTAGAATAGGTATAATCGTAAATTTCGAAGATTGATCGAAAGGAAGCGGAACGCAGAATACCAAAGTTGCCAAACGAAGAAAGTTTCGATTCAAGTCGAAATGCAAAATAGGGCTGAATATATTGGTTTTAACTTCAAGGATTCCAGAACAACTGACATTAATTTTCATAAACATCTCAGCTTGCGTTCCAACAAAAATGCCAGATATTATAATATGACTAGCTTATATCCGCGGGTTTCACCCCGCGCTTTTATACAAATATGAAAAATACTTTAATGGTGTTAGATTTTATTTCTGTGCCCATTTCGTTATAGCTCGTTATTTTTTAAGCGAGTTAAGGTATTTAGGCCGTTTAAAACTATGAAATTATAAAATCTCGTCTGCGCGCTAGGCATACGAAAGATATCAATCCCTCTAAGTTTACCTTAAAATGGTTCCAGGTATACGACGCGTGAACGTGTAACCTTCTTGGAGGTGCCACGGCGGGTTTTAATATTTCCAACTCAAATTTAGTAACCTGGCCTTGATAAAATACCACTTCTCATTACTGTAGCAAATGCCTCAAGAGAGCTTTAGATTATAAGGCCAAACCCGGCTCTCCCTTTTCCATTTTATGAAATTTATTCTGTCAGTACGGCACTTATAAAATAAATCTCCACAACAAATTTAAAATACTTCGAGAGATTTTCTATCCTTCCAGAGATATGTATTAAGAAGTTTTTAGTATGTATGGGAGGCGACATGCCTCCTTTTTTAATAACTCACATTTTTTCCATGAGCAATTCATACATTTTGCATACATAACTCCATACCAAGTTCCAGTATTCTTCCACAAACACTTCCAGGGATATGTGGCAAGAAAAGGTAAATTTGAACTGGAAGTGCCACGCCCCTTTTTCTTATAAGCCTAATCTTCTTCCATGAATTTAGAACTGATTTTACATACCCCAGTACCAAGTCCCAGTACTCTACCTTGAACACCTTTAGAGATAAGCAGTATAAAACAGTAAATTTGTACGGGAGGAACCATGTCCCCTTTTCGAATAAAGCAAATTTTTCTCCATGAGTATGGAATTAATTTTGTATACACATCTCGGTGCCAAGTTCCAGTCCTCTGCAATAAATACCTCCAGAGATATGCAGCATAGAAAAATCAATTTGCATGGGAGTTGCCACACCACCTTTTCCAATAACTCTCATTTTTCTCCATGAGTATGGTATTAGTTTCACATACATACATACATATGTATTTCCATACCAAGCTTGAGTGCTTTACCCCAAACATTTGAAGAGATATGCAATATGAAACTTTCAGTCAGTATGGTAGGTGCTACGCCAAAAACGTCCATTTTTCTCCGTCAATATGAACATGATTTCACACAGTGTTGGCAAACTGTTAATCTGATTAACGATTAAAAATTAACGATTAAAATGTTAATCGCGTTTGACGATTAAAATTAATGAGTCATAATCAACTGTACGATTAATGATAACATTTTTTTAATCGTTAATCGCTGGCTGCGACTACGTTTAATTAATATAAAACATTAATCGTTAATCCAATTAAAAATAAAATCTGATTAATTTGTCTAGTTTGTCCGAGTTTGAAACCAAACACCTGTTATAGTAATTATTTTGTGTTTTACGCTTATAAAAAGCACATAATATAAAAAAATTATAATTATTGTTATTAGTAATACATAAACTGGGAACTTTTACAAACCTAGTTTGTAAAACGTTTGTTGGTATATATCTTAATGAAAATGCACACCAAATTGCATAGATTGATGAGGAAGCCCGACTAAGCCATGCCGGATTAACTTGCTTTGTGTGCACAGGGAAATTCCAGCATAACTTAATTAATCACCAAACCTACTTGATCAAATTAAGAGTTAACGATTAAAAATTAATTTTTTAATCGCGGTTACGATTAACTGTTTAGTCAGATTAGTCGGAGTTAGGCACTGTATGCTCCACGACGCTGCAGATTCCTTTCGCATGACTCCCGACCGAAAGCCGCTTCTGTTTGGAGGCTGGAATGGCCGAGATTCCACTCTCCCGGTTTTCAGTGAACGCTGTTGGCGTTTTACTCGGCGTCGAGTTTGGGTACGCTGACGACCATGCGCGGTTTGGAAAGGCTGGATTTCTAATCCGCCCCGATGTATCAGCTCATACTGCTCAAGCGGTCTAAAACGCTGCAGTTCCGATCCGCTGGCAGTACCCGGATGGAGTGCATCAGACTCCATTCTAGACGACTCTTCCGGGCGGAAAGCAAGAGTTTCCGCTCCAGACCGGGGTATTTCTTCTTCCTCTTGATCTAGGCGAAAAGCGCCAGTTTCCGCTCCGACCTCAGACGCTTCTAAAGATATGACGTCCCTATCGTTGATTACAGTCCTTGGTGGCCTGCGCTTCTGCCGGGCTTTGTCAACTGGTTGATCGATGTGAAGCAACGTATGATGGTCTTCGTTGCAACGTCGGCATCTCCCTTCGTTGTTGCAAACAGCTGCGTGATGTGTTCCGGCCAGACAATTGGTACAATATCGGTGTATCAATACACTGAGGGAAATAATGCATAGTAAAAATGAATACTTTATATTTGATTGTCGTTTAAAAATGTTCGTATTTAAAAATAATATTTTCATACAAAATTTATTACGCACGTATTTGACTGTTCACATCTGAGTATGTATATGTAAGTGTACATACGCACCCCAAGCATGCAGAGCGCCGCACTGAGAGCGGTGACGAAACACACATACACACATAGCAAGAATGGTAGAATGAGAGTAGAATTCTCAAGAATTTCTGTCAATCGTGCATACATAGTACATACATATTTATCCGGACAAATCGCGTTCTTTGGTGTTGATGGATATTCAACATTTGAAAGCAAATTTATATGACTGGGTGTAGCTGAGTGCGCAAAGATGCTTGCCACAAGTTGTTGGTATCCGGAGATGGTCGGGTTCGAATTCCGCTGCAGGCAACATGCAAATAAATTTTTTTTTTAGTTTTTTCTTGATTATTCACTTCTCGGATGCTTTTTCAGTACGAACGCGGTCATTTTAATATGCGCGTAATTGAATTGAATATTTACCGATATACAGTACTTTCGTTGACGTTTATAGTAAGATCAATTACGTTTCTATTTGATTTTAATATTTTTTTCCCTCAGTGTACCGCGCGTAAGCGTTCCTCAGGTGCTTGGGAACGAAAACTAGGGCACAATCGGAGAGGATGCTTGTTGCCGCAAACCCTGCACGTCATTGGATTCCGGATCGGTCCGGAATCGGCTCGTTTGCGCATTGCAGTGAAGCGGGTCATTTTCCTGAAATGACGATTTTTACCCCGCGTTCTGTGTAAAATGTGTCAAAAAAAAAAGAATGTGGTAGCGAGCAATAATGCAGCTCTAATGTTGGTATCTAAAATATTTGTATCTGGTATTTTAACCTTTCAATTTAATACATAGTTGAACAATTTTCTGGTGCGAACATAACGTAATTACTCGTTTTAAAGGTTGTTTGTGTGACCGTGATGTTATATATCTATGGCGGTTGTGTGCAGAGTTGCATGTGGGGTTTTTCAATCGATCACTTGAGGCTTTCACGAGCAAGTTTTGAGTATATTTTCCTTCCAAATTGCTCTCAATGTTTTCTCCAAAATTGACGAGCAAGCTTTTGTTCAATTTACCAATCAATTTTAATGCAATTGGTTTGGCGTACATACATATGTACGTTCGAGCAAATTGTGAATACTTAATAAAAAAAAACTGGATGCGTAATTTTGAACTTATTTAAGAATTAATATTATTGAGCAGAGTAGCTAGGAGTTAGAAGTGTGCGAAAGTCTGTGCAAACTCAATACCTAGAATGGCAGTGAATTCCGCTATAATGGCTTGCCAACAGCTCTGAGATGTTATCGATATCTGTATACGTGCTAACATCACTATTTCCGTGAATGGCCACCATCTTTCACATGAACGAAAGACACAAGATCACGCCTTCCCGAAAGAAAGAAAAAAGTTATTTTCTAGCTGTTGAAATCTCGACGCCATCTTTGTTGGAAGAAGTAGACAACGAAGAGAACAAAAAATAACCGCGTAATTGTTGTACGCATGAATAATCATTTTTATTATGCAAATTCTTCTATAAATCATGTCGTTGTGTTAAATTATTCTTTACCTTATGTGTGCACACGTTGTCACAAGCGAAAATTAAGAAAGTTTCAGTAAAAAGCCACCACCAAATTGTAAACAACGAACAAATGTAAACAAACGGCTAATGTCAAAGTCGCCCAACTTTTTTCCTAAATTCGATTATAACGGGCTACTAAGAAGAAGGCGTGATCTTGTATTTTTGGTTCATGCATCTTTCATTCATTTGACACGAGGAGCATAAATCGGTATATGGTGTAAGTATGCATTGTTGGGGTTTTATTGCATCTTTACTAAATTGCATTTTGTTTTTAATTCCTTTTTTCAGATTTAATGTATGCATCTCCGGAATTACAAAGGCATTAGTATTTATTAATATAAGGCTTGAAACCCTTTTATCTTGTGAAAGAAACCGCACATGACCAAAAAGGCTGTAATTTTCCTAATCGGCTGGCTATGTGCTGTTGTGTAGCTGACTGTTGGGGCAGAGGTAAATGGCAGGTTGGCATGCTTGTTGGCCCAGGCTAGCTCGACGGCCAATAGGGGGTTGTTTGCCACAGCCTTTGCCTACAGCTACAACAAACAAATATTTGAACTTCGCTGTGGTTCCAGTCGCCAGCGCGCGAAGTTCCGTTTGCCTGACCTAGTCCGTCAGTCGTCAGTCAGTGACCCTAGTCAATCAGTCGTTTCGTCTTTGTACACCCACTTCCCCTCTACGTCGCACGATGGCAACACCCACACCAACCTGAAAAAAAACTTTAGAAATCCATGGAAAATAATAAGACTCTACTCAACGGAATTTCATTATTATATGGATACATTTATTCTAATAAGCAACAAAAAAAAACAATCCTAATACATAATATATTTCTTATACTAACTGTCTTCTACCAACAAACAATTTCAGATCTTTATTATTATTATTATTTTTAACTAATTACCCTATGTGCTTTAATTCTAGTAGCTACTGCTTTACAACTGCCTTATTTGCGAACCTCTATTCTTCTTTTGTATTCCATTGTATACTATTATTCCGCCCTTTCTACTTCTATTATTCTTGCCTTTTCTTTTTTTTCAAGCTTTCCTATTTTTTTTTTTTTTTTATCTAAATGTGCATTTACATATATGTTTAGCAAATGTATTTTTGTATGTACATTCACCGTCTCATATATGTAATATATTTATTTATTTATTTAATCTAGAAATAAACATTTCGTACAGACTATTTGGTAAAAAAACAAAATATAAATTAATAACTAATTTAGCATACTATTTAAAAGTAGTTTGAAGTTAGATTTGGAAGAAGAGAAATTGATAGCAGAAGAGTTTAAGAGCGAATTAAACTCGTTTAGAGCTCTGCGAATAGGAGCGTTATTCGCATAATTATTCCTGACAAAATCCAGAAAAAAAATGTCATGATTCCTAAGGCTTCTTGGTGGGATATTAAATGTAGTCCGTTCGAGTAAGAACGGCAAGTCAATCGCACCCCGTATAATGTCAAAAACGAAAGTAAGAGAAAGAATAATCCTTCTATTATGCAGTGATTTAAGGTTTATAAGCATGCATTTAGCAGTGTAAGATGGGAAAGGATCAACGAAATGTAGAGAGCGTAGAGCATAACGAATAAAAGATTTTTGGATACGTTCAATTCTGAATGATATGACATTCATAATATGGTCGCCAGATGAAGACAGCGTACTCGAGCTTAGAACGAACAAGAGTAGTGTATAGTAATTTTATGGTATATGGATCAGTGAAGTCCGAGCTAAATCGACGGATAAATGCAAGCATTGAATATGACTTTGCAATGGTATAATTTAAGTGGCTGTGAAAAAGAAATCTAGCATCAAAAATTACTCCTAAGTCAGAAACTTCACCAATGGTGGCAAGCTGCGAGTCACCTATGAGATACGAAGTCTGGGTAATGGAACGTGATTTGGAGTAGGAGACATGGTAACACTTTTTTATATTTAAATTTAATCTATTTTTGGAGCACCAAGCAACCACATTATTAAGATCAGCCTGTAGATTGAATGAGTCTGAAGCATTAGAAATTGTAGAATAGATTTTCAAGTCATCCGCATACAATCAAAATTTTGAAAACTTGAAACAACTAGAAATGTCATTAATAAAAATCACGAAAAGTAGGGGACCCAAGATGCTCCCCTGAGGAACTCCAGAGGAGGCAATGAAGGGATAGGAGAACACATTGTCAACTACAACAACACAATTCCGCGAAGAAAGATATGATTTTACCAATGATAAAAAAGCTGAATGAAAACCTATGCTAGCCAATTTTGAAATTAATATTGAATGACAGACTTTGTCAAACGCCTTGGAAAAGTCCGTATACACGGTATCGACTTGCAGACGGTTATTAAAGGCAGTTAAACAGGATTCGGTAAAAAGAGCTAGGTTAGTTACAGTGGACCTTCCAGGCATAAAACCATGCTGATTAACAGATATTAAGGGACTAACAGCAAAAAATACTTTTTGTTTGACAATAAACTCAAATAATTTGGATATCGTTGATAATTTTGCTATTGGCCGATAGTTGCTTATATCGTTTTTATTGCCAGATTTGAATACCGGGGTGATAAGAGTGGTCTTCCAAGCATCTATAAACTCCCCCTGTTCAAGCGATTTATTGAAGATCAATAAAGTGGATAGGCAAAGGCGGGACAATTTTTCAACAGGAATGACGATATTCCATCAACATCAGATTGAGTTGAAGATTTGATATGCCGGATGCCATCCTCAACATCATCAATTGAAATAGCAAGCGAACCAAAATTGATAGGAGAATGGGCACTCTGAGGATAACCGACACAAGGCTCCGAATCCTTCACAAAGTTGGAGCGAAAGAAATCCGCGAAAAGATTGGCAGCTTCAGAGGGAGCAGAAGCTTGCATTTCATGTAAAACACATCACTGGGAATACTGGAACACGATTTCTTGGACTGGACATACCTCCAAAAAGCCTTTGGATTCAATTTTATTTCCGACTCTAATTTAAGAACATAATTCCGCTTAAGAACCTTACTCATCGACTTAAACTCTCTGGCGTATCGCAAGTATTTATCCTTGTGAGATAGGGCATTTGAAAGTTTAAATTTATTAAAAAACTTGTTTTTCAAATTCTTCAATTTTTTAAGATCTTTGGTATACCAGGGAACCTTATATATTATCCGCACAGATGACATTAACTTCTTGCTTAAAAGTATCGAAACAATCCAAAACACCAACCCCCGCAAATAGCGAATCACAGGCTACAGATGAAACCGCATCATTTACAACATCAAAGTTGCATTTTCTATAGCAAAAGCTAGTAGGATTACTGTCCGATAAAACAGTTCTAAACTCATAAAACTCTAAATAAAGAATAAGCGGAACATGATGTAGACCGGGAGTCGATAATGGGTCAAGGCACTCATTAAGTGTGAAATTCAAATCATTACTAATAAAGATAAGGTCTAGGATTCTAGATAGCTTATTAGAAAAACTATTAATTTGCGATAGGTTAATACTTAAAAAATTATCAACATTCACAGCCACTGTTAACATTCGTAGGATATAAGGCTAGGCCATTATCCAAACTAGACCAGTTAATATCACACAGGTTAAAATCCCCAACAATAAAAAGATTTTCATTATTAGAAGCTAAGGCAAGAATATTATCTACATTAGACTCAGCACTAGACGGCGGAACATAGGAGGCAAATACAAAAAGCTTAGACAAGCCATTGACCGAAACGCAGAGCTGATCCAGCAGGGTATCCGCATTCGCCAAAGGGACAAGCGACGATCGATAGTTTCGCCTAACTGCAATGAGTACTCCACCACCTCTAGAGAGCCCCGTTTTAATATAGTCACGGTCTTTGCGAAAAACGTTGTACAGATTGGCGTCAAAAAACTCAGAATCGAAAAAATTTGTATTAAGCCAGGTCTCAATCAGTATGTAAATATCATAATCTGAGTGAGAACTCATTTCAAAAAGGGCCTTGGACTTTGTTCGGAGGCCAGAAGCATTTTGATAAAATATTTTTAATCGCTTGGAAGGAACTTTTCCTGACACAGGGGTAGTTATGCCTCTTTCAGAGGAGCACGAATCAACACACTCTCGGGCCATATCTCCGCCTTAAGCAGCTTCTCGTAGCCGCAATCCAAAATCCCCAATTTGAAGTTAATTCTTCTGAGTTTACTAAGATCCGAATCTTTCTTTATTAGCGGGTAGCAAACCATCCACTTTACATCGACTTTAGCTGCCTTAGAAGTATACGACAAAATATCAGCAGCGGTTACACTAGGCGAGAATGAAGATATATGCAGCCATTTGAAGTCTGAAATAACACTTAGCTCATTGGTGCTGCATGAGCCGATAACCAAAGGTTTTATAGTATTGCGTTTACTTTTTGGTACAGTTTTCCAGCCGGGTGTTTGCAATGTATTAGTAGCAGTCGCAGCCGCACTCGCAGTAGGCGTCGTAGCTTGCATTACCACTGGGACAAGCAAAGAAGTAGGAATAGGAGATGAAGAAAAATCGCCAGCACAAGCAGCATTGNGTTTACTTTTTGGTACAGTTTTCCAGCCGGGTGTTTGCAATGTATTAGTAGCAGTCGCAGCCGCACTCGCAGTAGGCGTCGTAGCTTGCATTACCACTGGGACAGGCAAAGAAGTAGGAATAGGAGATGAAGAAAAATCGCCAGCACAAGCAGCATTGCAAAGACCAGATGGTGCAGCGGAAACGGGATCGCGAGAGCCCGATGCAGCAGGCGCGCGGTTGTTTATATGCTGTAGAGCGCGAACATTTGAAGAAGATGACGAAGTAAGTAAATGAGACGAGACAACAGAAGCCGTCGTGTCACTGTTGTTGCCAAATTTATCATCACAAGCAGAGGCAGCATCAGGAGAACCCGACGCAGCAGGCTCGCTGTTGTTTACAATCAAATGCACTTGTGACGAATTTGGAAGCGGCGAGATAGTGAGCAGTTCGGTGTCCGCTGCCCGGCAACCGTTGACACCACTTTTGTTGTTATTAGCACTTTTAAGGGCTCTTACTTCTGCAGTTAATGCATTAATAGCATTGGCATTGTTCTTACCACTGCAGCCATTAAATTAACTTGGTTTTTTACACCATCAATCTGCGACGCTAAGTCTTTGCTTCGAAAGCAGTCAAAATAGATTCTATGCCCATTTTCTGAGTGACAATGTTCGACTCTAAGGCTTTGCAAATTTTATCAGGTGTATCCACACAGTTACTGCACAGGTAGCGAATATTTCGGTTGGTTGAAAACAACCTCACCTCATACTCCGAGATAGGACCTTCACAACATGCCCTATGGAAGCGTTTATTCCAAAAACCACTGCAAGGCACCACTGAAGAATCATTCCTCGCAAACATTTTAATGCACTTCCCGCAAAAGTCCCGCCAGCATGCAGACTACCTGGAAAGTGTGGTGAAAAGAACAAACATACATGTGTACATGCACTGTAAGTCCCCTTTCAGACACGTCAAGTCTTGCTTTCAAGTCTGCTCGTTCGTAGGAGGTGAGAAGAGAGGGGAAGAGTACAGATACCTCCGTACCGTCAATTCGTTTCAAGTTTTCTTGTCTCTTTTGATCTTTTCGTTGCTTCCCATTTAAAGAACCGAGGACTTGAATTCAATTAAAGTTGACGCGTGTGGAAGCAAATAGAAAACACAAAAGAGAATGCGAAAAAAATTGCTTTCAAGACTTGACGTGTCTGAAAGGGGACTAAAGGAGAGCAAAACAAAGGAACAGGTGGTGTAGTGGGCCACTTTGGTGGGTACGTATGCCACCTGCTTCACTCTCCCTTTCAGTTTGGTCTCATTAAAAGTCGCGAATGCACTCGAAATAGCATGTATCGATGTAACTGATACCGGCGCGGGTGAACAAAAGACTTATTCTGACACAAGAAAATACAAAAGAAGCTAGCAAATCCTAAATCATAAATTAAAAATTCAATTGAATTCAATAAAAAGCTCGAAACTAAAAATTATAAGATAAAACAATATTACTAAAGCAAAGGATTATTCTTTTTACTCCAAATAATTAAAGTGGAAACGGAGCGCAGTGTATAACATAATTATGATAACGCAAAAGCATAACTCAAAAACTAACGCTAAAACGGTGTACGGCAAAATAAGGTGAAATAATATTAATCCAATAAAAAGAGCAAATAAAAATGAACAACGTTTAAAGATGTGGTGAAGTAAAAAAAACTTAACATTCAAGAATCAAAAATAAGTGCCGTATCAGAAATAAGGTGAAATAGCAATTAAAATAAAAAAAAAACAAAGAAGTGCAAACAAAAATTACTCTTAATAAATAACCTTAAGAAAACCAAATGTGTAGGTGGCTGGTACTTCAGTGCGCCGTTGCTGTTGATGATCGGAGTGAAACGCCGGTGCTGGTGATATGGCTTATAATCGGGTGAGTTTGACTGTGGATGTGGACGGTACTGGAGTGCAATTGTGTATTTGGCTCGCTTTTGGCTGGACGTTGTGGCCTTCTTCTTTGAGATCAGGCTCGATTGCTATGGTTTCGGCTGCTGGTGCTGAGGTGCGGATGTGTGTGATTTGGCCCTTTTTCCTTTTCTCGGATTTATGGCCGTTTGTTCCTGAACGTGTTAGCGTCGTATGATTTTTTTTTTTAGCGCGACACGAATTTAGTGACAATTTAGCACTTTGTTACAGGAATGTCTGTTTTTTTTTGTAACTTAAACTTTTACTTTTTATTTTTTAAACTTTGATTAATTCGTTTTTGACGAGTAAAGGCATCCGCGTTAGAGCAACTCCGGCTTTCAATATTGACTTGTTCAAAAGAATCTCGCTTCAGGCTTCTGCTAGCTATTTAAACATTTTTCTCAGCCTTTGTTTTGTTACGGTGATTCTTCATTTATCCTTTTGCTTACGCTCACACACATCCACACGCGCCCAGTTCAGCCAATAGCAAGATCGCTCCAGCCAAATCACGACATCCAACATGTTGCATTGCACCCGCTATTTTGACTTTCGACTTTCCATACGGTTATGAGTGGAAAGTTTTATTTTGTTTACATCGAAGTTCTTTTGTTGTCAATAGAATTTCGCCGTAGCTCTTAGGTGGTGATTCGAAAAGAGTGCCTTTTTTTGTTTGGCTTAGAATATATATATATATATATATATATATATATATATAAACACATGTTCATACATATACATTATAAATGTATTTACCGGTATATATGTACACATATATGCATTCATATTCGATCGGCTGTCGTTACAGTGCAAGAAAAAATACAAATCGCGAAATAGAAATCACGAATTGCTCCTAGTAATTTAATGCCCTAAACGTGAAAAAAGAAATAGAAAAACTGAGGACGCAATGTTCTAGTTGGTCTTGTTCAAACGAATTTTATTGAAATTTCATTCAATCAGCAGAAATGATTATACTCAACTTTTTTTATATATAGACGTATACGAGTTAAAGGTGTCAACGTGTGCGGCGAATTGTGCTTAATGTGCGACTACGTATATCGCGGATTATAAGTGTGCAATATTATAGCCGAAAATTTAAGAATCCGACAAATTGCAAAGTGGCGGACGAAGTGAATTTGCCCCAATGAAAACAATTTGCAATCGTTGGGATGAAATTCGAAAACGGTTTTTAATTCTTGATAAGTGTTTTGCATCTAGGTAGCAATCAACACAACCACGGACCAAAAAACACAGTGCACTTGTGATAAGAAAACCACATATATTGAATGGAGAGTGCATACGATGAAAAATCATTCAATTTGATTACAAGTGCTCATTAGGGATATGGATGTTTACATCCAGTAAAGTGAAAAGTGGGTGGTTTATGTACAAGCAAGATGTACTAAAGAAGGTACTATTGACAACTCAGTTCATACATTTTGTTTACAAGTGTTCTAACTGCTAATACAGCCTATCAACTAATTTATTTGGCAAATTGACCCATAATGCAAACGAAGCTATTGGGTGATGCCTGCAAATTCGGTGACAACCGTCGTTGACGTCATCAGTCGATCGCATAAATGCCGCGCTACCTCTCCGTTTCAATGGCTTCATCAGTGTTACTAAAAACCCTGGATCAGCACCTTGTCGCCTTTACAATTCATGGACTCTCAGAGGCGGATTTGGTGAATGGAGCGGTAAATTATGTAGCAGTTAAACCGGTGAGTTATATGCCCTTTTCAATGCACTAATGCCTGGTTGCATACATATGTACATACATATGTATCGTTGGGGTAAACATACTGATTGTCGAACTATGTTTGCCTCTTTGAGATTGAGTTACTGACACGTTAGGGGCTGTATCCAGCTCTCAAGTAAAACGACAAATTCATATAAAAGGTTTGCTCCACAAGTTTTAGAGTTTATTTGATATTCGCTGAGAATTTGAACTTTACTCGACGTAGCTTGTGGAAAAACCCCAATATTAGGCACGCGAAATGGAAAATAAATTTGCTTTTATCAAAACTCAAATCAAAACGTCTTAAATCCGTTTGCAGCTGACAAGAAAAAGTATGCTTGTATGTTTATTTCTTCAAGAAAATTTATAGCAAACCAAAGTATTTTCTCAAGCAACAGAAACAATGAAAAATATTTCTTTGATAGCTGGATTCTAAACTTTATAGTCTAAGAGCCGGTGCTTGATCGAACTTCACCGATCTGATAACTCGATGAGACATATTTTTTATCAAATATAATTTATAAAAAAATATGCCTATGATAACTTGCCTATCGAAAAGTGCTCATAGCTATTTTTAATTTAATTAATTTTAGTCACTGATATGTACACCAGCATGCGCACTCGGGTACATTCAACGGTCAGGTAGCGTGCAGCTGCTATGTTGTTTCCTGTTCTATCACACGGACCTCGGACGCTCTACTTTCTCTCTCGCACCTATCAAATAGCTAAAATTCTAAAACTTTATAGCTTGGCAATAATATTTTATGTACGATTTTTTGCAGGCAAGCCTATATGATTGGTTTTGTAATTAAAATATCTTACCTATGATATCAATTTAGATTGGTTAACAGATCGCTGTAGTTACCTATATTGACTTACCTGTTCACATCTACTTGCCAAGTAGCCATGCACAGAAATAAGTAGGCAAGCCTACCTAGGCATATTCTGTGTGTTAAAAACTATCAATTGAGATAAAACTCATTCGGTTATCACAAGAGTGAAGGTGATGAAGGAATATTGATTAAAATTAATTAAATTAAAAATAGCTATGAACACTTTTCGATAGGCAAGTTATCATATGCATATTTGTTTATAAATTATATTTGATAAAAAATATGTCTCATCGAGTTATCAGATCGGCGAAGGTCGATCTCCCACGGTCTCCTCTACTATTATAATTTTTACATGATTAAAACCTATCTGTGTATGTATGCACTCAAATATGTGGCAACAGTTGTACTCTAGTACAACTGAATGAAACGATCTGCCAGTAGGAAGAACAGTTGATGGCCAAATGACCCATGCCATTATGATATTGATGTATGTATGTACATACATATTTCGTTTGCTTCCCTTGTGGTACGTAATATTGTTGTATTGCGCTGTTTATCTCCCAGCCCGCTTTGAAATTGAGTTATCGTTATGTTCTGTGAGGGTTGCGGCTAGCTTGAGGAGTGGATTATTATATAGGAAACAGGAGTGGAATTTTGATGATTTTGCATAGGATCGGATGGTTGGAGAGTGAGTTGAGATTTTATGTTGTAGATGGCTTGTCAGTGCTCTCGAGTATGGTGGTAATCAGAGTTGTGAAAAATGCATTAATTTTTTTTAATGCATAGCATTTTAATGTAAATGAAAAAGATTAATGCATTAATTTTTGATATTTAATGTAAATGAAAATTTCAATGTATTAATTCCGAAGAAATAACGCTAATGATTGTTTTTGTATTAACATTAAAATGTTTAACAATTTAATTTATTGCATTAAAATTATAACAAGCATTAAAAACCCATTAACTAATTTTATTTTGAAGTAAAAATTCTTTGCTGACGTTGAGGGTAGAATTTTAAGGCCAAAAAAGATAGTGACGGATGTTAAGGCTGGTTTTCACTATGTCAAGTTCAATGGCATTTGTCGTTAAATAGGTAAAATCGCATTGTCAAATGGAACTAAAAAACGGTTTATTGATTGATTTAGATCAGAGTAGGTCCTCAGTCGTGTACATGCGCTGCTAAACTGGCTATCTGTCCGTTTTTGGCTCATACTTAATATATGTAATCGGTATGCATCAACAATCAACATAAAAATCTACAAAAGCACTCTGCGTTGCATGCACATTGGCTTTCATTTTCATAAAACAAGTCCTTCCAAAAGGAGGTTATTTATATTTTACTAGAAAAAAATTTAATGGTTTTTAATAATGCAAACGAGCAAAAGCATTAAACATTTTAGTGCATTAAAATTTTTTCATTATCATTAGCTAGGATAATTTAATGAAACAAAAATTTCATTAGCATTACATTTTTCAGAATTAATGCATTGAAATATTCATTTGCATTAAATTTCATAAATTAATGCATTAATTTTTTACATTGTTATTATTGCTTTAAATGCCATTAATGCATTAAAAAATTAATGCATTTTACACAACTCTGGTGGTAATAATATTAATTTGCGGTCTTGTCACTTGACCTTTTTCTGTGATAATGTCTACAACACGTACTCGGTTATTGGGACCTGGATGCAGCTTGACCACTCTTCCCAGTATCCACTCGTTGGGCACTAGGTTATCCTCTCTTATGACGACGAGGTCTCCAATTTCCATGTTGGCTTTAGGGTGCTTCCATTTTATGCGCTTCTGTAGCTCTACAAGATATTCGGTTTTCCACCTTCTGCAGAAGTGGTGATGCAACGCCTTTAATTTCTCCCATCGGTTAACTATCGATGCGCGACTTTCGTTGACATCTATTTCTGGCGGGGCTAAGAAATGACCCGGAGTTAGAGGCTCTAAGTCAGATGGCTGATTTGAAGCAGGGCTTAATGGTCGTGAGTTGAGACACGACTCAATTCGACATAAGAGCATGTTGAACTCTTCAAACGTATATTTTAACCAAGATGCAACCTTTTTAAAGTGATTTTTACAACTTTTCACACCTTCCACCCACGTGCGGAGCTGCAGCAGGTATGAAATGCCATGTAACGGCCTGATGTGCATATTTCGACAACGTGCTACTACGAGCATCAGCTATAAAGGCTTTTAATTCAGCTTTGAGCGCTCGTGACACCCCAACAAAGCTCGTTCCGTTGTCGGAAAAGACATTCTTTGTGCATCCTCGTCTGGCAACGAACCTGGCGAACGCTGCTAGAAAGGATGATGTACTTAAGTCATTTGTGGCCTCTAAGTGGATGGCCTTTGTAGCAAAGCACACAAACAGACTGACGTAACCCTTTGAAATACGGCATCCGCGCCCACGGTATTTTTTATGTCAAACGGTCCCTGTATTAGTAAAATCCCGCGAATAGGTTGTTCGTTCCTGCGGAAGAATACCCATGAGATGATGCTGTAAGCGCTTTTTATAGATCGTGCAGATCTTGCAGTTATGGATAATGGACCTTATCATCGTTTTGCCTCGTGGAATCCAATATTGTGTTCGGATCAGACGCAACATTAGTTGGTTTTCACCATGGAGTGAAACATCATGGACGAACTGGACTATCAGACGTGATAACCGACAATTGTACGGAAGGATAACAGGATGACGTTCGCTGTATGCCAGATCGAGGGATGCCCCAAGACGCCCACCTATCCTCAACACATCATCATTGCCGATAAATGGATTGAGGGTCAGTATGTCGCTTTACGCATCGATTGATTTTCCAGCTTTCAGTTTCGCGATTTCCGGTCCGTAGTGTTGCTTCTGAGAAATAGTTATTAGGCGTATGGTCGTTGCCTTAATTTCATCGCTGAAATGAAGCTTTTGTTTTCGGATAAGATCTTTGAAAGAACCTCAAAATGTATGATACTACTCTCAAAGCTCTTGGTAAGCTAGAAAATCGTTCAACAATATCACTAATATTGTCAGTTGTTGTAGTTGCATTAACTTGCACCCATTTCTCTTCCATGTTTGTGTTGTCATCCGTACCTTGGACTGACCACTCTCTGTCTTCTTGTAGCCAAGAAGGTCCCTGCCACCACAGAGCGTTGTTGAGCAATTCAATCGCTGATGCACCCCTACTTGCTAGATCTGCTGGATTCGTTGATGAATCTACATGTAACCAATTTGAATTTCATACTTTGTCTATAATTTTTGTTATTCGATGGGCAACAAATGTTGAACATGAACATGGGGGCTTGCGTATCCAAGCCAGTACAATCGTTGAGTCGGTCCACAGATACAATTTCAAGTGACCAAGATCGAGATTGCTCATCACCACTTCAATGATTTCTGCGAGTAAATAGTACGGCCCCGAAAAGCTCCAAACGAGGTAGAGAAATTGTTTTTACTGGAGCTACTCTGGTTTTTGATAGCAGTAACTTTACAAATACCTCGCCTTCTTTTTCTACTCTTAGGTAGACCGCAGAAGCATACGCCTTTTCAGATGCATCACAGAATCCGTGGATTTCCACCTTGTCTATGGGCGCAAAATGTCCCCACCGTGATATAGGTATTTTGTCGATTTCTTTGTAGCTTTGCGTGAAAATTTGCCAACGCTTCAGTGTAGTTGGCGACACTATTTCATCCCAGTTTGTGCTCTCCAACCATATATTTTGCATCAGTATCTTAGCGACAATAATAACTGGTGCTAGCCATCCGAGTAGATCAAATAGTTTAGCGATAGCAGACAGTATCGCTCTCTTTGTTAGATTCTCGTGATTTCCGATTGGTTTGACTATGAAATAGAAATTATCGGAATGAGCATTCCATCTTATGCCAAGCGCTTTTGCACTGCTCGTATCCTCAAAGTCTAGAAAGCCTTCATTTAAAAGATGTGATTTTTGTATGCCTTCTAGTATTTTGCTTCAATTTGAGGTCCATTTTCTTAAATGAAAACCGGTAGATTGTAAAACTGTAGATACTTCATCCCTAGCTCGTATCGCAGAGTCGATGGTGTGTCCTCCAGTAAGAACATCATCGACGTACATATATTTACGCAAAATATTCGAAGCGATTGGATAAGATTTTTCTGAATCATCAGCTAGTTGCAGCAATGTCCTTATCGCAAGATAAGGAGCACAGTTTATGCCAAACGTCACAGTCTTAAGTTCATAAAGACTGACTGACTGACTGATTTACAAGAATTTGACGATACATCTTCTCAATGTCGCTATTGAAGACGTATTTGAAAAGTCTCCAGCGCAGTATTAATATAGTTAAATCAGACTGAAGCACTGGCCCTGGAAGAAGGATATCATTCAGACTGGTACCATTAGCTGTAGGAGGCGAGGCATTAAAGACTACCCGAACCTTCGTTGTTGTACTTTCTTCTTTTATCACGGCGTGGCGAGGTAGGTAATAGTTGTCGACTGCGCCGGCTGATTGTACTTCATTTATTTTCGACATGTGGCCCATTGCTTCGTACTCCATCACGACCCGATTGTACTCTCTCTGTAGGTCTGGTTTTTTAGCAAGACGTGTTTCGTTTGTATAAAATTGTGAACACGCTTTTCTTAACGATGGCCCTAATGTGACGTTGGTTGGGAACTCTGATTTAAATGGAAGTGACACGATATACTTCCCATTTTCGTTCCACAAAGTTGTGCGCATAAAGAGATCTTCGCACTGCTTTTCCTCTTCCGTTGTAATTTTGCCTCTTGGGATATCTTCCAGTTCCCAGAAGCTAGTTAGCTGCTTATCCAGGGAAACTTCATTGAAAAATTATACCCGATGGTTATTTGGGTTGACTTCATAAGCGTGACCAGTCAGTATCCACCCAAACACTGTTTCCTGGGCGAGAAGTGTATTAAGAATATTCTTCTTAATACCGTTTAAGATTATTTGCGGATAGATGTCTCCCCCAAGAACGAGATCAACTTGCTCGTTAATAAAGAATCTCTTGTCCGCAAGAACGAAATCTGGAAAAGCCTGTCGAGTAAGTGCGCTAATATGACATGTCGGCAAGTTTCCAATAAGTTGAGGTAAAACCAAAACCATAGCTTCTATTGAAATTAGAGGGTCAATAGGTGAGCGCAATTGAATTGAGCACGCTTTTTCCACCTGCGCAGAAACCGTATTATTGATGCCCGAAACTTGGGCATGCATCTCCTTGGTTCTGCGTCTGAGTCTTTCCGTGATTAAGGAACACTCAGAGCCAGTGCTCTAGCAGAAAAGTTTGTGCCATTAAAATCTATATTAACGCGAGCTGTACCCAATAGAATAGCTGATCTAGTATTCCCATGATGTGACTTCACATTACTAAAGGCTTTCTTGTTTTTTGTAGATTCTCGTCTCATTTGGGCCTGTCTGGAAGTGGACTGTATATTGTCCGAAGGACATGTCTAGGTATGTAGGAGCGTATGGTGTCGTGAATGGCAAGTGCTGCAGTTGAATGGGCTAGTGCATTTCGGCACCGAATGTCCAGAAGCCAGACAGTTGAAGCAACTATCATTGGTTTTGATAAAATTGATCCTATCGGTCACCGCAAGTTTACAAAATCTTGGGCATTTATGTAATTTGTGCTCGTTATTTTGGCAAATTTTGCACATATATTTGGCGACACTTGCTTCAAATGCGCCGAGCGGTTTTTGCGAGGGTTCGGAGGGATGCTTATGATTCTGAACTTTTTGCAGTTTAGGTGCTCTGATTCCTCGTAAGCCTGAAACCGCGTCTAGCGTTTGGAACCTATTTGAAAGGAATCGGTCCATATCTGCCAACTTGGAAATGTCAGTTTTCTCCTCCACCCATTGTTCCCACAGCGAAAGTGTTACCTCAGGTAGTTTAGTCGAACATAGGTACGTTATTATTGGGTCCCAATTCGAAATGTCGATATGGTGGCTTTCTAGAGCGGATATGCAATTGTTGATATCCCTCTGTAATCTTTTGATCGAAATTCCACATTCAGTTTCCACTGCCTTCAAGTTGAAGAAAATCTTCAATTGTGTTTTAACTAAGATTCTCTTGTTTTCAACCTATCATAGAGATGCTTCCATGCTGTGCTAAAACCTGCATTTGTTAAAGAACACTTCCTGGCAATCTATTGGGCCTCACCCTGCGTTTTCTGTCTGTGGTGATATAGCTTCTCTAATGGTGTAAGCCTCTTGTTCAAAATATAAATGGCCGTGAACATGTCACGAAAAGTTGGCCACGACAGGTAATCACCTTTGAATAAGTCTGTATCGCAGGGTGGGAGGTATATATTGTGTGAACGATTTGACATGTCCTCATTTTCTTTCTCTGCCTTTTCCAACTTTTCGCATAGATCTGTAATCTTAGACATAGACCATTAAAAGGCTGTGCAGGAAATTTTATGTTTCTTCCGAATCGAACTCAGATCTTTAGCAGGAAGTGATTCGTTTGCTAGCAGCTCGTCAAAGAGTGCTTTAGCCTTATCCCACATGGCTTTCAAATCGTTTTGCTGAATTCTCAGCGAATGTATTGAATGCTGACTTGGGGGTGTACTTATAAAATCACTATCAAACTCTACTACGGAGTCTGCTAACCGATTGAACGTTTGCATTGTGCTATGATCGAAGATGAGCCTACTCAAATATGCTCAGAATGTATTATTTGTATAACCACCACAGAATTTTCAAAAAAAAAAGAAAAATCCACAAAACCCAGATATTCACGATGACTCTTTAACTTATTTTATTGAAAGTGTTCAAACCGTATATTTATGTCTGAATATTTCAGAATACATATACCCACTGGGAAAATAGGTAAGCACCTTACGAGGTAAGCCATGTTTTCTTTCAGTTTTTAGTACCAAAATTGTCATCATGGCCAATGTCATCTACTAGTAAAGCATTAATAAACACCTACGCCGACACACTACGTTATCAGTTGCAAAATAACGTGCAGCCGAAGTTATTTCCAAGCACCGAACTACTCCGAGCGACTGCTCTGCATTGCACGTAACTTACTTTGTAAAGCGGTTCAGAAGTATGTCTGATACCCAATGTATGTACATTCTAAATTCCTACTTACATAAAGCGGCCACGTCTTTGTTAAAGTAAGGGAGATTCGTCAGTGAAGTGGTAAGGAACACCGGGTGAAGTGTAAGTTGCTGGTAAGGTATTGCCCTTCAACCGGCGGTCCTTACCACTTCCCTGCCGAATCTCCATTACTTTAACAAAGACGTGGCCGCCTTATGTAAGTCGAAATTAAGAATGTACATTTGGTCTCAGACATACCTCTGATCCGCTTTACAAAGTGAGTTACGCATAATGCAGAGCAATCGCTCGGAGTAGTTCGGCGCTTGGAAATAACTTCGTCTGCACGTTATTTTGCAACTGACAACGTAATGTGTCGTCGGAGGTGTTCATTTTGCGCTTTACTAGTAGATGACATTGGCCATGATGACAATTTTGGTACTAAAAACTGAACGAAAACATGGCTTACCCCTTAAGGTGCTTACCTATTTTCCCAGTGGGTATGTATGTTTGTAAATGTGTATTTATGTAAGTATGTATCTTGCTCGCCAANAAACATGGCTTACCCCTTAAGGTGCTTACCTATTTTCCCAGTGGGTATGTATGTTTGTAAATGTGTATTTATGTAAGTATGTATCTTGCTCGCCAACCAAATTCTTACTTCGACAATTCAGTTTAATAGTAGTTGTGTTTTCGTATTCTCCAGCAAAAAATATCCAGTAACTTGCCAGTAACCAAATTTTGGAGAGTAAGCCAATATTTACTCCCAATGAGTGAAATATGCAAGAAAGTACGAAAACGCAAAACCAGCAAGAAGTTGCTAGTTTTATGAACAGCTGATTAATTTGTTATTTTCCGATGCAATTTTCTTAGTAGTAGTATTTTCCATCTTATTATAAATTTAAATAGGTTTATTTTGTCAATTGCAACTCTAAAGGCACCACAAACAATTATTTTGTTAATGTGAATAACATTAAGCATCATGCCATCAGCTGTTTTTCTTACTAGCAAGTAGTTGCTAGTAAAAATTTATCCAATAAAACTCCAGTAAAACTTGCAAACTCAGCTGTCATTTTTGATCTCTCAATATCCCGTCTTTTACTAGTTTCTTGCAAGTTTTTGCGTACGAAAATGACATCCAGTAAAAAACCAGTAAAATTAGTACTGGATTTACTGGATAGTTCATACGCGAACAGGGCTAATATTATCAATTGTATTTCGTTCTACTTGTTTGTTATAAATGTTATATGACTTTATATAAACTGCAAATAATTCTTTAATTATTTAAATAATGCGAACGCGAACGTGACTTGTCTCAATATACTTAATATGAAAAATTGCTTAAATATGAGCAAGGCCAAGTGCTGAGAAAAGCGTGGTTATGAAGAACCAAATGGCGTTGTGTATACTATTATGTCTTCCTTTGAGCTTCGGACTAAAACCTGTGGAACTGTCAAACTACAATTTTACGCTCTCAAATGAGAGTAAAAGGAGAACAGATGCAGAAGTGCATAGGAACGCAAAAAGCATTATTTCCTGTAAAAACGTCAATCGGTTTGTTTACATGTCATTTGTACAACACTGATTTGGCTGAAATATCACTAACTAATTATTAAAAGTGTACATATATGCAAATATTTCGTTGTTTACTTCCATTTTCTTACAAATATAAGGTTCTTTGCTTTCACCGCTTTCTGTTTTTGTTTGCACATGCAAATCAGCTGATCGTTTGACACTTTTCATGAACTTACAGGAAAAAAAACTCCGGACTAAATCCTGTAACTTCTGACTAGGAACAGCTGCTCAGTTACTCTCTCAAAAGTGTTCCCACTTACAGGTTTTATGTCAATAGGAACGACTTCGTGTAAGTTCTGACTAAATCCTGTAAACCGGACTGCTATTGGAACAGACTATATGTATATGTACGTATAATGATCAAATTATTGGCGCCATGAAATCTACAGTGCGGAACGATGTTTTTATAATTTGAAATTAAGTGCTACTACTCGTTGAAAAATTAAAGATCTTGCAAATTAGATTCGCGTAACAAGTTCTCGAAACTACTTCTTCCTCAAAACGGCCGTAGCGCGTACTTACATATACATATGTATATATGTATGTTAAACGTGTTTTGGGTTCAGTTGAAGCCTCTTAATTTCACAAAATCACTCGTGTTGCTATTTTATCACACAGTTGATTAAATATTATCCTTGCAGTATTACACAAAAAAAAGAATAGTGTAACGAAATTTTAAACCACGTACCTTTTCCTTTCCCCTGATGCACTTTATGTGTTAAAGTATGTAGGTTAGTGTGAGCCATGATTCAATAATACAAGGTTAGATAATTATTGATAGCCGCGGTTTGACACTCCCTTACAAAAGGTTGCATTTACGAAGGATGGGGAAAGGGGAGGAAATGGTAGTAGAAAAGCNTCACAAAATCACTCGTGTTGCTATTTTATCACACAGTTGATTAAATATTATCCTTGCAGTATTACACAAAAAAAAGAATAGTGTAACGAAATTTTAAACCACGTACCTTTTCCTTTCCCCTGATGCACTTTATGTGTTAAAGTATGTAGGTTAGTGTGAGCCATGATTCAATAATACAAGGTTAGATAATTATTGATAGCCGCGGTTTGACACTCCCTTACAAAAGGTTGCATTTACGAAGGATGGGGAAAGGGGAGGAAATGGTAGTAGAAAAGCACCCAAAGTAGGCAATTAGTAGTGAAATTCCTTTTGTAAATTCTAATGTATTTTCAGGAAATCTGACATTTTAAACGAAATGTTGAACGAAATGTTAATGATGCTTTCCATTTCCAGACAACCGGTCAGGTACGAGCATGATTTTTAATTTCGACCAAACTCAAACACATTGTTTGTTGGTCCAAATAATGAGACACGTATTTTTCCTTTTGGCTCGGAAGATTTTTTCGGGCGAATTAAACGCGATTTTGTTTTTCAGGCAAAAATCGATTATTCGAATTGACAGTGAGAATTTTTTTTTTAAATGCCCATAACTTTGTCAAAATTTAATAGATTCCAACAATGTTTTTACTCAAATGTCAGTAATTCTTGGCACCTCAAGATAGAATGATATAATTATTGATTGTCATTATTAAAAATTTATTATTTGACAATAAACAAAAAGTGCAAATTTTTTTTTAAATTTAATTTCTCAAAAAGTGTATTTTTTTTCCTCTCAAACTTTTTTATCGGGAAAGAGACACTTTGAACTACAATCAACCCAAATCTCTAATAGCGAAGATTTTTTTTTTCTAAGATATGATTTTTTATAGAAAATATACGTTTTTGTGGTACATACTACAATATTCTTATATTGTTTAACTAAATGGAACATATGTATGTAATATATCAGCAAAAAGTACAGCCGTGATCATTCTTTGTGTATCAAATAGATATTAGAACACACTTTCCACCATACAGTTTCGAAATACAAAATCACATTTTCCCGCTTTTTGTTTTCCTCCGCTAAGGCAGGCACCTTGTCGTTGGTGCGGGGGCTTAGTCGAATCACGACCAGACCTTATCATCGGGTGGTAGTGTAATCGTGTCTCTACCTCCGGGTACTGTGCGAATGCACTCCATTTCCTATGGTTCGGTCTGCTTGTGAGCGGTGACCAAGAACTGCCGACCCCCTAATCCAGGGTGTTAAGCGACACCGTGCCCATTGGAAGGTTTGCAGCCAGGGGGTTTACCAGACCGGCTGTATTTTAACGGCGCCTTCCTGACACCGGGCCGCCTCAGGGAGTAACGGTGGCCTTGCTGCGGCATGGGGCGCTGCCGTAGTGGACCGTTTGAATTCCCCTTTTATGACCTAGACCACTGTGCCTGCTTCGTCGGGTAGGTGGTCGTACGAACAAGATGAACACAAACAAACAAAAACAAAAACAAAACCAAAAACCTATGTCTACGGACAAAACTTCGAGCGGTGGAGGGGATTCGAAACCGATCCCTCTCTTCCGCTCCTCTTTAAACGAGGCGGAATCGACTCGTGGGCAAGGTGGGGCAGCTGCTGCAGGGTGCAGTAAGGGGTCGGAGCCGACCCCTTCGTCTGCACTCGTCTCTGGTGGTGCCGGTGGGAACCCACCGCACCTAGACTCGGGGTTAGGGGCGCGGGCGAATTCGCTTGCGTGCAGGACGGAGGCAGGGCCGCAGATGAAATCGTCTGAGGCTCTGGGCGTAAGGGCAATGGACTGTGTGGCCGGTACCAGCCAAGGACTTGCGGCTAAATCTAGGGGAAATCCCCCCGTCAGGCCTAAACGGCACGCTGGGCCGGCCAGGAAAGCACGCGATGACCGTCGCATGGCTACCAAGATCCTGGCACGCTACGGTGAGCAGGATGCTGCGCAGCTATCTGAGCAACACGCGCGATCGCTCGAGTGGGCCAGGGGGGTGCTAAGCGACGGCCAGGAGGGCTGTGGTGAGGGTGCTCCTGGGGATGCGAGTGCATCCCGTATTAACCCTGCCAAGCGGCAGAGATCGCAGGAGGGGGAAACCCCTCTCCAAGAAGCCCAGAGCGGGAGGGACGCCTAAGCTCTTTAGCGAGATCGCTAAACAGGCGGCTCTATCACTCTGGGCGTTTTGGATCGGGGTAAGGAGGACGGGGCCATCGCCAGGGAAGACTGGAGGAAGGTTTCGTCGGCCTTATCAGGAGTTTTTATGAGGGTGATCAAGGAAAGCCCGGGGCCACCGCCGCGGTGCGAGAGTGCCGGTTGGCACCAGGGTATGTTTAAGAAGGTGGTGTGCGCCGACGAGCGGTCGGCCTCGCTCTACAGGGCGGCAGTAGCGTTGGTCGGGGAGGTGTGGAAGGGAGCCAGACTCGAGGTTGTGGACAAGGGGGACCTTCCCTCGCGTCCGCGTGCTCGGGTCTGGCTTCCCTCGGAACCTTCCTCGCTGAGGGAGGTGGAAGACATCTTCCGTTACTGCAACCCGGACCTTCCAGCGCACAACTGGAAGGCAATCCGGTTTGAGAGTTCCGACGGTGACTCCCGGCAAGCGCTGATGTTGCTGAACACGGAATCTCTCAAGCCTCTCGCCGAAAAACAGGGAGTCATTTACTATGGCTTCGAGAAGGTAGTCATGAAGGTCTACCAGACCGACTCCAGGGTAGATGACGAGCCTGTTCCGGTTGCGCTGGCGGGCGAGAATACGAATGCGGAGGATGTCCCCGTAGGTATGAAGGTCGAATCCGTCATAACGGCCAATGACAGCATGGCTGGCCCTCCTTCAACTGCGGGATCGATCATCTCCGTTGGCCCGCTGTTCGACAGGGCGGAGGAGGAAATGCTCCTTGTGTCCGATGGGGATGGCGCCTGCGGAGGGGTGTTGGAGAGGATTTCGGAGGATGAATATTCTTCAGATCAATCTTCAGCACTCTAAGGCGGCTTCAGCCAACCTCTTAATCCGCCTTGAGCAAGGTGGAGTTCATGTAGTCCTGATCCAGGAGCCGTGGCTGAGCAGCTGCAATAAGGTTTCTGGTATCGGGACGAGGGACTACAGACTGGTGGTGCAGCGGGACGCAGGTAGACCTCGATCCTGCATGCTCATCAGGAAGGAACTTAATGCTTTTATTCTGCCTCTTTTCAGCGATGGTGACATTGTGACGGTGAGCCTGGAGGGTGCAACCGGAGAACTCTGGTTGATCTCTGCGTATATGGCGCACGAGGACGGGGTGGAACCACCTCCGCGCTTAATAAGGGATGCGGTGGCAGAAGCTAAACGCAGGAGGGTCCGCGTTGTTATTGGGTCTGACGCGAATTCCCACCATACGATTTGGGGCAGCTCAGACATCAACACTAGAGGTGAGTCACTCTTTAACTTTATTCTAAATGAAAATTTATGTATATGTAATAGGGGGAGCGACCCCACTTTTGTAATGGCAAGTAGGGAAGAGGGTTTAGATATCACGCTGGCCTCTTCTGATATAATGTCTCGTATATCTGGCTGGAGAGTCCTTAGTGACCACTCCTTCTCCGATCGTCGGTACATACAATTTGCTTTGGACGAAGCGCGTCCTAAGCCCGAACCTTACAGGAATCTGAGGAGATCCAACTGGGACTCATACTGCAGAAGTCTGCAGGAAATGCTTCCGGTTGCGCCCGTGAGGTGTGTTCACCACCTCATGTAAAAGAGCCATTGATATGTCTTGTCCCCTGAGTTACCACAAAGGTAAGAGCAAACCGCTCTGGTGGTCGGAGGAGCTCTCCGATCCTAGGGCCTCGAGCAGAGGCCTTTTCAATAGGGCCAGGAAGAGTAAATTAGCCTCCGACTGGGCACTGTATAAGATTGGGCTTGGGATATATAAGTCCGAGATTAGGAAAGCGAAGAGGGCGTCGTGGAGACTGTTCTGCGAAAGCGTGGAGGGCAGTCAGGAGTGTTCAGGGTTTAGGCGAGTTCTCTCTGAGAATCCCGCTCCCCTGGGATACATCAGGGACGAGGGTGGCGGATGGGCAATGAGCAGCGAGGAGTCTCTTCGGATGCTCCTTGATGCTCATTTCCCCTGCAACCCAGATCCGGGGGGGATGCGGTTGGGGACGTCGATCCCCGAGACGAATGTCTCGGAAATCCTAACCGTTGATCGCCTTCTGTGGGCCATTAGCTCGTTCAAGCCCTTTAAGGCGCCGGGCCGCGATGGCATAATACCGGCCCAACTGCAGAAGTCTGCAGAAGTGTCGTGCCGCTGGTTGATGCCCATTTTCGAGGGCTGTTTGGATAACGGTCATGTTCCGGTGCCTTGGAGGGTGGTCAGAGTGGTATTCATTCCCAAGGCAGGTAAAGCCTCTCATGTATCACCTAGGGATTTCAGGGCGATAAGTCTCTCCTCGTTTCTTTTGAAGACGCTGGAGAAGCTGATCGATCTGCATTTAAGGAGCGGGATCCTCAGGGAGCGCCTTTCCTTGGATCAGCATGCTTATTGCAAGGGCAAGTCTGTCGAAACGGCCTTACACACGGTCGTTGAAAATATTGAGCAATCCTTCTCGCAAAATGAGTTTGCGGTCGGTGCCTTCCTTGATATCGAGGGGGCTTTTAACAATGTTTTGCCTGAGGCTATAGTTAACTCCCTAAATAAGCTAGGGGTCGGAGCCGACCTTGTCAGTTTTATTTACCGCTTGCTTTGCAATAGAACTGTTGCGGCAGAGTGGGGCAGCGCTTCTATCCGGAGGAGTGTGAGTAGAGGTACCCCGCAAGGGGGAGTTCTCTCGCCGTTACTTTGGGTCGTTGTAATCAATGACCTGCTGGTGTCTCTGAAAAGAAGTGGCTGTCGGGTAGTTGCCTATGCCGATGATGTAGTATTGATAACAAAAGGAAAGTTTCCGGAAACACTGTTCGAGCTTATGCAGGGTTACTTGAGCTTGGCTGAGAACTGGGCGTTTAGCTGCGGGCTGGGTGTAAATCCCAGCAAAACGGAGCTTGTTCTCTTTACTAGAAGGTATAAGATACCGAATTGCCGTCTTCCCTCAATGGGTGGTCTTTCTCTAAGGCTCTCTGACAGGGTGAAGTACTTGGGCTTGATCCTTGACAGTAAGCTTTCCTGGAGGCCTAACGTGGAGGAAAGAGTGTAGAAGGCTACAGTAGCACTGTATTGTTGCAGAGGGGCCATTGGCAAGCGCTGGGGTCTTTCGCCGAAGGTAGTGCATTGGCTTTATGAAACTATTATCAAGCCAATCTTATTATATGGGGTACTCGTCTGGTGGAACGCACTCGACAAGGCCTACATCGTCAAGCAGCTGGAGAAGGTGCAAAGAGCTTCCTTAATTGGAATCAGTGGGGCACTTCGAACCACATCTACTCTTGCGCTTAATGCCATGTTAAATGTTGTGCCTATAGATATAGCTGGCAGGGTTGCCGCTGCGCGTGCCGCAGTAAGGCTAAGAGGGGTGGGCTTCAAGTTCACCTCAAGCTATGGGCACTCCAGAATTCTAAGAGACTTCGGGTTCCTACCGACTCGGACAGACCACTGCACGCCGGTTCTGGGTCCGAATGGATCTTTCACCACCCACATCCCGGCGAGGGGAGATTGGGAGGGGTGCAGTATCTGGAATCGAGGACCTGTAAACTTATTTACAGATGGATCGAAGCTGGATGGGAAGGTTGGCGGAGGTGTCTTCTGTGAAGAGCTCTCCATCAACCTGAAATTTAGGCTACCTGATCACTGTAGTGTTTTCCAGGCTGAGGTGGCCGCGATAAAAGAGGCTTCGGATTGGTTGCTCTCTAGTGTAACATCTGTTAAGGAGGTAAATATTTATTCTGACAGCCAAGCAGCCATTAGGGCTCTTGGCTCCCTGACGGTGCGTTCGAAAACGGTGAGAGAGTGTTTGACTTCCCTATCGACCGCGTCTGATTACTTTGCTATTAAGCTTATTTGGGTTCCAGGGCACAGCGAAATCGCTGGCAACTGCATGGCTGATGAGCTTGCAAGGCAGGGAACCCTCGAGGAATTACTTTCGGATAGGGAGGGTCTGGGGGCTCCCCTGACCTCGTGTGGTCTGCTTCTGCACAGATGGGCGTTTAGTCAGCTCAGCGAGCGCTGGGCGAAGACCTTGAAGTGCAAGGTGGCTAAGTCTTTCTGGCCACGGGTGGACCGGGGGCGGTCTGGGGAGCTCTTGAGACTAAACAAGCTGCATCTCTCACTATTGGTGGGAGTGCTTACTGGTCACTGTGTGATTGGTAACCATGCCGTAAGGCTGAACGTTGCGGATAACCCTTACTGCACCAGCTGCATGGAGGATGATGAGGTGGAATCATCTCAACATCTGCTGCTCCGGTGCCTCGCCTTTGCGAGCCTAAGGTTTAAACACCTCGGGTCGCACTTCTTTCACACTCCCGATGAGCTCTCGGGAGTGCACATCAGTCGACTGAAGAGCTTCGTTGTGAGCACGGAGCGTTTCTCCGGCAAAAAGCCATAGGTGTCGTCTTTCTCCCATAGCTTCCTCCCTCTTTCCCCTACCCTCCCTGCATCCCTTTTCCCTCCCCCTCTGAGGGCATCACAACGGACAGCTCAGTCGAGTCCAAGTGTGCCTCCACATGCGGAGGCAGCCCGCCTACCTAACCTAACCTAACGAGGCACGTGGCATGATCTCATTGGTGGCGTCACCAAAGAAATTTCGCCTCACTGCGTTACCAAAAAAAAATGTCCGCGAAACTGCCGATACCAAAATCACGCGAGACTCCCGTTACCAAATTACGCGTGATGTAGGGATGGCCCCCATGGGGGTGCTCGTGGTCTAAAAAATCTAGATATTTCTTTATTCTAAAAACACATGAATTGCTTTTGGTAGTTAACTTTAACTTTAGGGTTTTGGCAAAATCATAGTTCGGTGGACTGTTAATTTATATGGGATTGTGAATCACATGTTTGAAGTCCATTGACTAACACTTTATATATACATATTGGTATTTCGGCATCCAAACAATTATATTGTAGTTCTTTAACTATTAGGCGGGACCAATAACTAACCCTTCATATATACATAAATACATATTTAGGTTGGGGATTAACATCACAACTGCTCCAACATTAAATATCAATCAGCGTTGCCAGAAGAGATAATTTTGCCCGTTTTGCGGGAATTTTGAACAAAAAAGGGATGTCGGGAATAATAGTCGTGAAAACGCGGAAAATCTCATACGCCGTGCCCATAAATATTATAGTAATACTATATATTAGGCTAAAATAGTGTGCGATATATTCATGGGAAAATTGCATCACAATTGCGCACTAATGATATGTACAAATAACGCATACATAAGTAGATGCAATATATCGTCGATGTTTTTGCAAAACAGCCCATCGACCAGTTGCAAAACCACCTAAATCGCCATTGTGCAAAAATGAGATTTGCTAACACTGAACTCCAGGAATTGAGACTTACGCATAATAATCGTAAAAGCGTTACTAAAACCACAGATTTGTAAAATAATAGTTAGAGAAAATACCGCCTATCAAGGCAATGCCTTCAAAGCAGAACCGTTTTTTCGCTCCTGTAAAATTTGAGGGCCGTAAGATAGGCGGTTTTGCAATTGGTTGATGGGCGGTTTTTCAAAAACATCGACGATATGTTTTGTATTAATAATATTACATGTAAATTGAATTGTTATTGTTATTGACTGAGTTGTTAAAATACGGTTATTGATCGTATACAAAATAAAACACGGAGAAAAATTGATTTGCCATTTTAAAAAACTGGGTTATATAAAAAGGGAAAAAACCCGAAAACCTAAAATGAAAAACGAGAAAATTATATAGAATTGCTTGGGCAAAAGGGGAATAGGCTCGCCCAAAACCTGGCAACACTGGTATCAAGTCATGAGGGGCAACACCCCTACTCCACTTGCTCCTGTGGATATTCAGAAACGGCAGTAGATATCGTCGCCATAGTAAATTTTTCTTCTCCATTTTTTATTAACTACCGTACAGTGCTTATTTTTTTTTACTCGAAATTGATTGCTCCTTCAAGTGGTTTTGATTAATTACACCAGGCTGAGGTTCAAATACCCAATCGACTAAATCTCGCAAAATAATCCCTTGTGGCACTTATCTTACTTTTTGAGTAAGGCGAGAGTTCTCGCCCTTCTCTAACCCGCAACAGAATACTAAAATAATTGGATTCTCTGAAACGCATCGCGAGTTCGTCCGCCAGGATTTTTTTAAGTTTTCAGCATTTTAAAACTATACAAAATTATAAATAAAGAAATAAAATTGTTCAAAATTGTTGTTGTTGGTAATTCAAAATGAGAATGCGTGTGTGAGTTTCAGTTTTACATTTTAAAATTGCTCC
>NW_016159047.1:45309-47670 GCF_001687245.7 Rhagoletis zephyria
GTTGTCTGCTGACCGTTGCCTTTTGCTGCCCAGCTCCCTAGGACGAGAGTGAGTGGGTGCAGGTTTGTTGGCGGCATTTCCTTCCTGAGGTCGCTCACGACTTTCGGAGAGAACGCCCCTCGCCCTCTCAACCACTTCCCTCATACTCTCGGGAACCGGGTCATTGCCGAACTTCCTCAGTAGTCTAGAAGCGGCTCTTCTGTCCCTCTTCGCCCTGACTGCTGGTCGGACTTCTTTTTTGGTCCTCGAACCACTGGGACCTGGGACGCCTTTGCGTTGATCCGACTTCTTACCCTCAAGGGGCTTGCGGTCGGTGGTGCTGTCCGTGCAGGACTTCCGGGTGCCAGTATCGCCTTCTCCCGGCGCCGCTTTGGAGCTGCCCTCAAGGGGTGTACTCGCAGCTTCCAGAGATGTGGACGACTGGCACGAGAGGTCAATTGGCCGTGCAGGCTCCGCTTGCAACCCAGACGCCAGTTGGCCACTACCCACCAGGGGTTTGCTGCTACTGACGCCGGGCGCAACATTCAGTATGGTTAGCCGTTTAGGCCCCTTCGGGACCGCTCCAGCGGCTACCGAAGATGTCGTTTTTAGATAAACTTTAACGCCGTGTCCGTCGGCGGCATTTTTACCCATGCAGGGATCCGCGGCTACATTTTTCGAGTTCATTTATCAGCTGGTTCGTTGGTCGCCTACTGAGCCGAAACCGTTCGCCGACCGAATATATGGGTAAGGGGGATAATCGGTTGGCCTCAGCAGAGCCCCATGCTGAGGTAAGTCCACCGTTACTCCCGGAGGCGGACAGGTATCCGGGAAGCGCCGTTAATATACAGTCGGAAAACCCCCTGACTGCAAACCATCCAATGGGCACGGTGACGCATGACACCCTGGATTAGGGGGGCGTTTTATACCTACCGCCAGGTACCCCCTAGAAATAGCCTAAGTATGCCCACCCCAGCCCCACTTGGGCGAGCCCGTACTGCCTACCACTAGACCTAGACGAGGCAGGGGAGTTTATACCTCGGCCTTGGCTATGCCCCGCCTGCTTGCACCACTGCGGCCATAGGAACAAGCCTACCTTGCCACAGCGGTGTAAGCAACGATGCCCATTGCCCAGTCGGCACCCGCTTGGAGGATATATCTAGGAGGATTTTCGCCAACCACAAAAAGTAATAACTGCATTGCAATAAAAATAAATAAACATAACTGAAAGTCCTCTCAACTGGTGCAGTGTCAATCGAAAAGAATTTACAAGTTTGTCAAGTTTCAAGTTTTTCAAGTTTGTCGCCTCGAGCGAGTAGTTATATAGTGGCGCAGGTTTGATTTACGACCCTTCAAAAAGTTTTTATTAAGTACAATGTTCCAATTTTTAAATTCACGTACTAAAAAACATTCAGTGTTATCATGAGTTTAATTTTCCCAGAACCGGTTCACTTTTCACTTTCGGTTTTCATGTACATATTTACTATGGGCGGAATATAAATTTTCGGGTGAATTGTTTTCGGGCAAAACTCAGGATAAGGCAGATTATTAAAAATTATTACCCTTTACATTTATGATTTACCTAAATCATCTAATTTACCCACCTAAATTATTTCTTACAAATACATGACATCCGCATCCGCATTCACATCCGCGGATGTCTAAAATTCCATATTCGCAACATCCCCAGTGTATACATATGTATTTGTAAATGCTCGATGAAATTACTAAAATACAAGTTTTCATCACAAAAAAACGTGGCAACCCTCATGGAAAATGTTTAAGGGACTTGTGCCCTTAAAAATGCATCCTTTCGCGGCCGCACTACGTCCACCCTTTTTCGAACTCGCTCCAATGGAAACGAAAGGTTGCCATTGTCACGGATATAAATACGGGTGCAGTTCACGCCTACGATCTCTCTTTTCTCTTTTTCACCGCACTTTTTGGGTCATCGCATCGAGACGACGTCATCCACCAGTTGTATCTAGGAACATTTATACTCATCAATCAACCAGTCATCATTATCATCATTTAAACCATTTCAACACCTAAGTATAAATCCATATATCGATGGCTGAGTGGAAGATCGACCTATCTCGGCAGCCAGTTCGAAAACATTCTATCTCAAAAAACTTTTCAAGAAAGTCCTATTTCAAAATTCGTTTCAAAAACGCCCTATCTCAGCTGCCGATTCAAAAACGCCCTATATCAGCATATTTTCAATACATTTTGAAGTGCGATAGGGCATTTTTGAACCGAATTTTGAGATAAGGTGTTTTTCAATAAAATCCTGAAATAGGGCGTTCTTGAAAAGTTTTTTGAGATAGAACGTTTTCGAACTGGCAGCCGAGATAGGTCGATCTTCCACTCAGCCATCGATAT
>NW_016159047.1:47695-98446 GCF_001687245.7 Rhagoletis zephyria
TAACTTGATTTACTTATGTTTTTAGTTTTACAATTGATGATCAGAAACCGCTGCTTGTGTCCAGTTCTCTTTGAGTATGAAAAATGACGATTTGCAGACCAATGACAGCGAGTTCAGTTTTTCGAAGTTTATGCGAATTGGAGTTGCCAGGCCAAATTTGGCTCGCAAGGACCATGAATAACTTTGCGATTGGTTTTTTAGAATTGTAGTAGATTGTATAGATGAGAATTCAATTTATTCCAGCAAATTATAGGTTTACATGTATAAATGAGGTAGAACCCACTGGGAAAATAGGTAAGCACCTTGCGAGGTAAGCCATGTTTTCTTTCAGTTTTTAGTACCAAAATTGTCATCATGGCCAATGTCATCTACTAGTAAAGGGCAAAATGAACACCTCCGAAGACACATTACGTTGTCAGTTGCAAAATAACGTGCAGCCGAAGTTATTTCCAATCACCGAACTACTCCGAGCGACTGCTCTGCATTACTAGTAACTTACTTTGTAAAGCAGCTCAGAAGTATGTCTGATACCAAATGTACATTCTAAATTCCTACTTACATAAGGCGGCCATGCCTTTGTAAAAGTAAGGGACGTTCGGCAGGGAAATGGTAATGACTGCCAGGTGAAGAGTAAGTTGCTAATAAGGTATTATTACGTGCTCCTAATTCCCACTGGGAATTAATGCAAAGCACACATGTAAGCATACATATGTACATATATGGAAGGTTAATTCGTCAGTGTGTATGAAAAGGTTATTAACCAAAATGAATGCTTATATACCGAAATATGATTGTACTTGAAACAATTCAGATATAGAACTTCAAAAAGTATTCAGTATTTAATTGAAAAACATTGCAAATATTAAGCAAAAAACACCATGCACTCACTTTTGATTGCCAGTATATGTATGCATGTACATATGTGTGTAAACTTTATGCCAAACTATCATTATTTTAAATTGTATTTGCATCTTCATAAAAGGAGAACAAGATAAAAAATTTAACAAAAATTACAAATTAATGAAAATTATGTGAAGATTTACCATATTTTCGTTTATTTGCTCACAAAGAACATCACATTTCATGTTGCTCAACATTGTATTATGTTATCAACATTAAATTCAACAGAATTTTTACATTCCGACTTGAACTTTTCTAACGCTGTTAATTTTTCGTCCGCGAATAGTTTCCACTTTCAGTTTGCACCTTCTCTATCTATCTAAGTTCTCTGCCGGATATAATCGCTTGCGCCTGATTTGCTTGGAATTTTGTTTTTCGTTATTTTATTTTACTAGTGAACCCGCATGGCGTTAAGACGCCAAAATTGAGTTTAATATTTTAAACAGATGGCTACACTATTCACAAACCTTAATAAATATTGAAAATGTTTCAAGTAAATTCGTCCATCCCTTTTTGAACGAAGAGAGGTCTCAAATGGCGTCGGTTTATCATTTCCTCAAAATTCAAACCACCGCGCACCGCTAAAAAAGGTCGTAATTTCAACAAATAAAACCTTAATGCACATTTAGAATGACACATTAAAGATCTGATGACCATAACAAACAAATTATTTATTTATAAAAATTAACTAATTTTCGAATAATTTTAAAATTCGAAAGAACATATATTCCCATTAGTTATGGAACCTGATTTCATAATGTGACTGTCGTCGCAGTAGCACATCCTGTTAACCCAGTTCTCCAAGACCTTGCTGATGGTTTCTGGCTCTATCGTAAGAAATGCCCGACATACGCCTTAAAGGCCTGAATCGTTAATATATTTTTCGCATTATATCGCTCCTTCACGGCATGGCACAAAAAAGTCTAAGGGCGTGAAATCGTGGCTCCGAGGGGGCTTCATGGAGACATCTGATAACACAATTACCGAACTTTATCGCTCAAAGTAAAAATCTAATAGATGGCAACCCTAACAAAAAATATTTTCAAACTAAAGATTTATTAAAACTCTTTCTTTTGCCACTCATATTTTAATATTTCATTAAAATTGTGTAAAAGCTAAATAAATTAGGCTTTTCAAACAGGTGGCAACCTTCTGCGAAGCATTTTCAAACTGAAATCTTTTAAAGCTCTTGCGTCTGATACTTTGATACATAATTCAATTAACTGAAGAATTAAATTGAATTTAATTTTTTTAGCACCTGGCAACTCTCCTAAACAGTTCAGATATAAATCCTTCTCAAACCCATGAACGATTAAATCACCTCTTTTAGTAATTTATTAAACATAACTTATTTATTAACTTAATTTATTAAAGTTAATAATTCATTTAAATTTAAAATTTTCAACAGCTGGCAACTCTCTTCAAACCATCAAACAATGTGATGTTTAAACTGAAGATATCTTAGCACTCTTTCGTTTAACACCCATATTTTAATACTGCATATAACTAAATTCGGCTTTTAAAGCAGGTGGCAGCCCTTTTCAAAACATTTTCAAATTACTATCTTTTTAAACTCCTTTAGTCTGGACCCCAGTGGGGGAACATTTTGTAAATTACCTATGTAATTTCCCTGTTTAAAATTAAATTTAATTTTTAAACAGGGGCAACACTCTCACAGTTAAGAAGCAAAGCTCAAAGGCAACTCTTTCCAAAAAGTAAAACCTCATTGCACATCTGCAACCAAGCCTTTTAATTTGACACCTAATTTTTGAAAATCGAGCGAAGGATGGGGATATGATGGTATTGATTTATAAATAATCCCAACTTGATGTTTAAAAAGGTGGCCATTCTTTCCGGAAAAATAAAAGCCTACTGCACATCTACATATCAAGCCCTTTAATTTGATATCTCATTTTTGAAAATCAAACGAATGGTTCAGATCTGATGACCTTGACAAAAAGTCCTTTCGCGGATTATATATATAGATATAGTTAAATTCGACTTTTTAAACAGGTGGCAGCCCTTTTGAAAAGTAGTTTCGCGCTAAGATATTCTTAAATATTCTTCGTCTAACATTGCGATACATATTTTAATCAACTGATGCATTAAGTTGAATTATATTATTTAAACATGTGGCAACTTCGCTAAATATAGTTCAGAAATAAAGATTTCTCAACCCTCCTTCGATTGATACCCATATTTTCATAATTCATTTAACTTATTTAATAATTTGAATTTAATTTTTAAACAGGTGGCAACCCTCTTCCAACACCTCAAAAATATTTTGTGTGTTCAAACTAAAGTCTTCTTAATATTCTTTCGTTTCACATCATTATTTTTACATTTCATATAACTTCTGGATAAGTTAATTAAATTCGACATTGCAAGAAGGTAGCAACCCTCTTCAAAATATTTTCCCCCCTTCCCCCCCTTCCGTTATGCGACCATCTGTTGAAACATATTTCTCCTAATTAATTTTCTTAATTCAAATTGAATTTAATTTTTTAAACAGGTGGCAACCCTCCTAAAGTTAAGTTAAGAAACAAATATTTTCAAAACCCTTTCCACTGATACCCATTTTGTAATAATTGATTTTTTTTAGATAATTTGAATGAAATTTTTTAAAAGGTGGCATCTCTTTTCAAAAAAGTAAAACCTTATTGCATATCTGCAGTCCAAGAGTTTTAATTTGACACCTTATTTTGGAAAATCAAACGAACGGTGCTGTTATGACGGCATTGCTTATTATATAGTTTATATTCAATTGTTCTACAGGTGACAACTCCTTTCGAAAAAATAAAACCAGTTTGCACATTGCTACAGGCCAAGCGCTTTAATTTGACACCACATTTTTGAAAATCGAACGAACGGTGCAGATATTTTATGCGGAACAAAAAATGCCTTTGCGTATTATTTTGAACTTAATTTTTTTAAAAGGTGGCAACTCTTTTCGAAAAAGTTAAGCCTCATTGCCCACCTAAAGTCGGAGCCCTTTGATTTGACACCTCACTTTTAAAAATCGAACGAACGGTGAGGATCTGATGGCATTGATTTTTAAATTATTTGAATGCAATTTTTTATCAGGTGGCATTTTTGGAAATCGGGCGAACGGTACAGATCTTTTATGCTGCACAAAAAGTCCCTTCGCGTATTATATATGTATATATACCAGTGATGGGCACACCTAAATACTTTTGTACTTAAAGTACCACTTTGGGTACTAAATACAGAAATACTTAGTATTTAGAGCTACTAAATACCCAAGTACTATTTACTTAGGTATTTAGTAAAATATATTAAGGTATTTGGGAGCTATTAGATATTAAAGTAAGAAAAACTTGAGTATCTAGGATCTGCTAGATACCAAATAACAAAAAATTAAAGTATTTAGCAGGCGCTAAATACTATGGTCCAAAGTACTCCGGTACCTTGGGGATGCAAAATACTTTCACTAAAGTACCAAGGTATTTAGTCTATGGGTAAATACTTTCAAACTAAATACTGTATAATTTAGGAGAAATTTACCTCACCTTACACTCACCTCAACTTACTTTACCACAACTCACTTCACCCTCTCCTCAAATCAACTCACCACACCTCCTACTGCTACACCAAAATCCACCAAATCTTAACTCACCACAGTTGAACTCATCACACCCGTTCTCACCACACCTCAATTTGGGAACTGTTTCGGGAGTTGAGACTAAATCAGGATTTTCAAGACTATTTCGGGGTTTTCGGGACTATATCGGGATTTTCGAAGCCATTTCGTAATTCTTTAGGGATTCTCGGAAACTTTGTTTGAGATTTTTGGTATTCTCGGAACTAATATCGATATATCGAAACGACTTTCAAATATTTAGGGATTTTTTGGACTAGTTTCGGGATTTTTGAGTCTTTCGGGATTCTCGGAACTAATATCGGGATTTTCGGGAGTATTTCAGGATTCTCGGGATATTTGGGACTCTTGGACTATTTTTGGATTTTTAGGACTAATTTCAAGTTATTGGGACTTTCGGGAGTTTTTTGCAATTCTCGGGAGTAATTTCGAAATTTTTGGGACTCCGGGACTATTTTTCGATTTTTGGGACTTATATCGTCCTTTTCGGACTAACTTCGGATTTTTGGGACTCTCGGGATTATCGGGAGTAATTTCAGTATTTTTGGGACTTTCGGGACTTTTTCCAGATTTTTGGGACTACTTTATGATTTTTGGAACTTTCGGGTCTATTTCGAGATTTTCGGGAGTAATTTCGGGATTTTTGGGATTTTCGGGACTGTTTCCAGATTTGTGGGACTATTTCGGGATTCTCAGGAATAATTTCGGATTTTCGGGGGTATTTCGGGCTTTTTGGCACTTTCGGGACTATTTTTGGCTTTTGGGACTTGCGAGACCATTTCGGGATTTTTGGGACTAATTTAGGAACTATGGGACTTTCGGAACCATTTCAGGATTTTTGGGACTATTTCGTAATTCTTGGAACGGATTTCGGGATTTTTTGGACTAATTTTGGGACTTTTGGGGCTTTCGGGAGTATATCTCCAATTTTGGGAATAATTTAGGAATTTTGGGACTTTGAGAACTAATCAGGGATTTTTGGGACTTATTTCGGATTTTCCTAAGGAAGTTCCTAAATTAGTCCCAAATTCCCAAATGGCCCCGAAAGTCTATAAAATCAAAAAATAGTCCCGAAAGCCCCAAAAATCTGAAATTAGTCCCAAAAATCCCTAAATATTATGAAATTCGTCTCGAAAATCCCGATATTAGTTCCGAGAATCCCGAAAATCTCAAACAAAGTTTCCGGGGATCCCTAGAGAATTACGAAATAGCTACGAAAATCCCGAAATAGTCCCTAAAACCCCATAAATTCGAAATAAGCCCCAAAAATCTTGAAATAGTCCCCAAAGGACGATATAAGTCACAAAAATCGAAAAATAGTCCCGGAGTCCCAAAAATCTTGAAATTACTCCCGAGAATTACAAAATACTGCCGAAAGTCTCAAAAGTCCCGAAAAACCCCATATTAGTTCCGAGAATCCCCAAAAATCTGAAATTAGTCCCAAAAATCCCTAAATATTGTGAAATTCGTCTCGAAAATCCCGATATTAGTTCCTAGAATCCCGAAAATCTCAAACAAAGTTTCCGGGAATCCCTAGAGAATTACGAAATAGCTACGAAAATCCCGAAATAGTCCCTAAAACCCCATAAATCCGAAATAAGCACCAAAAATCTTGAAATAGTCCCCAAAGAACGATATAAGTCACAAAAATCGAAAAATAGTCCCGGAGTCCCAAAAATCTTGAAATTACTCCCGAGAATTACAAAATACTGCCGAAAGTCTCAAAAGTCCCGAAAATCCCGATATTAGTTCCGAGAATCCCGAAAGTCCCAAAAATCCTGAAACAGTCCCGAAACTCCCAAAGCCTTGAAATTAGTCCTAAAAATCCAAAAATAGTCCAGGAGTCACAAAAATCCCGAGAATCTCGAAATTCTCCCGAAAATCCCGCTATTAACTCCGAGAATCCCGAAAGTCCTAAAAATCCAGAAACTAGTTCCAAAAATCCCTAAATATTGTGAAAGTCGCTTCGAAAATCCCGATATCAGTTCCGAGAATCCCGAAAATCTCAAACAAACTTTCCGGGAATCCCTAAATAATTACGAAATAGCTTCGAAAATCCCGAAACCCCCGAAATAGTCTTGAAAATCCTGATTTAGTCTGAAGAATCTCTCAAATCCCGAAACAGTTCTTAAATTGGGGTGTGGTGAGTTTAGGTGAGGTGTGGTGAGAACGGGAGTGATGAGTTCAACTGTGGTGGAGTTAAGATTTGGTGGAGGTGTGGTGAGTTTAGGTGAGGTGTGGTGAGTTTGTATGTGGTGAGTTGATTTGAGGAGAGGTGAAGTGAGTTGTGGTAAAGTAAGTTGAGGTGAGTGTTAATTCTCTAAATTTCTCCTAAATTATACGGTATTTAGTTTGAAAGTATTTCCCCTTCGACTAAATACCTTGGTACTTTAGTGAAAGTATTTTGCATCCCCAAGGTACATGAGTACTTTGCACCAGAGTATTTAGCGCCTGCTAAATACTTTCGTTTTTTGTACTTTGGTATCTAGCAGCTCCTAAATACTCAAGTTTTTCTTACTTTAATATCTAAGAGCTCCTAAATACCTAAGTATTTTTTACTTGGGTATTTAGCAGCTCCTAAATAGCTAAGTATTGTTTACTTGGGTATTTAGTACCTCCTAAATACCTAGGTAAATAGTACTTTGTTATTTACAACAACACAAAATCTATACTAATTATATAAAGAGAAGTCCCTTTTTTTGTAACAGGTAATCTCGCGAACGGCTGGTCCGATTTTCATGAAATTTTGTATATAAATAGCTTTCGGTAACCACCATGTTTTAGGCTAAAAAAATTTAGAACCGGTCTATTCGGAAAAATCTAATTATGGTCCGATTTGCTTAAAATTTGGTACGTAAGTAGCTTTTTAGTATATATTAGCATATATGATCCATTTTTTCCGAGAAGTGGACCAGGCACCGATCTATTCGCTAAAATATTTACGGTCCGATTTGCTTAAAATTCGGTACGTAGGTAGCTTTTTACCTGGATAAGCTTATAGATTCCTGTTTTCCAATTTTCATGCAATTTCGAATATAAATAGCTTTGAGCAACGACCATATCAAGGGGCGAAGATTTTTTTGCGCCAATCAGAAACAACGGATACTGTCAAAATATAATTATAATATATAATATATCTCAACTAATGTATACTTTTAAAGCCGTTTTTTAGTTTTCGCAAGGCTCGAGAGCGGCTGAACCGATTTTTTTGAAACTGCCACCTGCCGCACGTGTCCCAAGGATGGTTTTAGGCTGAAAAAAATCTATATGTAAAGGGGGCGTGGCACTTCCCATACAAACCGAATTTCTCATGCTACATATCTCTGAAAGTGTGCATGGTAGAGTTTTGGAAATTGGTATGGAGATATACGAAATCAATCGCATACCCTTGGAGAAAAATTTTAGCTATTGTAAAAAGGGGTGTGACATCTCCCATACAAACCGAATTTTTCATACTGCTTATCTCTGGAAATTTTTTGGTAGAGTTCTAGAGTTTTGTATGGAGATGTACGAAATAAATCGCATACTCTTGGAGAAAAATTGGAACTATTGGAAAAGGGGGCGTGGCATCTTCCATACAAACCGAATTTTTCATACTGCCTATCTTTGGAAGTGTTCATGGTAGAGTTCTGGAACTTGGTATGGAGATGTACGAAATAAATCGCATACTCTTGAGGAAAAATTGGAACTATTGGAAAAGGGGGCGTGGCATCTTCCATACAAACCAAATTTTTCATATTGCATATCTCTGGAAGTGTTCATGGTATAGTTCTGGAACTTGGTACGGAGATATACGCTATCAACTCTTGAGGAAAAATTGGAACTATTGGAAAAGAGGCGTGGCATCTTCCATACAAACCGAATTTTTCATACTGCCTAACTTTGGAAGTGTTCATGGTAGAGTTCTGGAACTTGGTATGGAGATATACGAAATCAATCGCATACTCATGAAGAAAGAGGGCAGCTGTTGGAAAGGGGGGCGTGGCACCTCCCATATAAATCGAATTTTTATACTGCATATCTCTGAAAGTATTCATGGTACAGTACTGGAACTTCGTATGGAGATATGTATATAGTTGAAATCAAGCCCATACTCATGGAGAAAATTTGGGCTATTTGAAAAGGGGTGTGAGGCCTACAAACCTACCGACCTTTAGCTATCTTTAAATGTATTTTTTAATTCTTCTGTAGGTGTGTTTGTTAGTGAAATCCTCCTAAATGGTTGTACGGATTTTAACGAAACTTTTTGTGTATTTGAGTGGGTCTCTGGATGGTTTAGTTTCACAATTTAATCCGACAGTTGGCGCTGTAGTTGAGTTATTACTAAAAATCTTATTTATGATCCGATTTGGCTAATGTTTTAAATATGTATGCAATACTATTGCAAAAACGTGCTGCCAAGTGGTGCTGAAGTCGAGCTATTACTAAAAATAGCCAAGTGAGAAAAGGGGCCGTGAAGGTCAGATTAAATCGACCTGTTGCACCATTGAGTATATCGAACGCTCCTGCGTTGCAATTGGCCCAATGGATGTGATTTTCCAATATTATTATGCGTTCAAACTTTTAAGGTATTTCGTCTGAAATAAGTATATGTATATTGCATTTCTGTAGAACAATGATTCGCACCCATTTATACAACTATACTGTAAAGCTTCTAGGACATTCACTATAGAACCGGGTTGTTGCCGCCAGGGAGTGAAGAGGAAAAAATTTATTTCGCTTTGCGAATAACCGTGCTATAAAATGCCGCACAACTGGAGAATTTCAAGAACTTCTTCACGGATATAACACTTTCCTTAGGTTATTTAAAGCGGCAAATGACCACCAAACCATAATCTTAGCAGACGAATGTGCCTATGAAAATTGTAAACGTGAATTGTTGGTGAAAATCTTGGACAAAAAGTTTCAATAAAATATAAAAAAAATTTGGGCGGGACGAAGTTCGCGCGGGTCTGCTAGTACCTAAATACTTTTGTACTTAGTATTTAGTACTTAGTAAATACAATTTTTCCCAATTACAATACAATTTTGCTAGAAGAATAGGAACGTGAAAAGAAGGAGGCACTCGTGGAAAAAAAGATAAAGCATTAAAGAGTCTAAAAAGAAAAAAAATCAACGTTAAAATGAGCAATTAACTAAGTACATTCTTTATTTTATAGAGCAAAAACATCAAAGCCGGAAATTTACAAAGTTCCACTACGGTTCTGCAACTCCTTCCCAACATCGCAGCGGCACTATACACTGGCACTCGTCACCTGCACCAAAACCATAATACGGAAAATACCATCACAAAGCAGGGAATCTGCTAAAATAAGCAAGAATTTCGTCATTGCGTCCGTGGCCATCGGAGAATTTTTACCCGTTCACGTGTCTCATCATTTTTTGTTTTCATCGTGGGCAATTGCACCATACATATATAAGAACTAGCAGACGCGGCGAGCTTCGTCCCGCGCAAAATAAATTTTTCGTAGTGAAACATTTTGGTCCAACATTTTCACCAACAGTTCACGTTCATGATTTTCAGTGACACATTTATCTTCTAACATTACGGTTTGGTGGTTGTGTGGAAGGCAAATTGCTATTGCCATCTTAAATAACCTAGCAAAAGTGTATATGCATAAAAAGATACGTAATAGTTTCAGTGCGTTTGAAAGGCGCCAGGCCCTCTTTCAAATAGCCCAAACTTTCTCTAAGAGTATGGGATTGATTTTATATATCTCCATACCATATGAACACTCTACTATGAACACTTCCGGAAATATGCAGTCTGAAAAATTCGGCTTTTATAAGAGGTGCCACGCCCCCTTTTCCAATTGCTTCAATTTATCATATAGATGATTATGCGATTGATTTCATATATGTATATCCATTCCATGTTCGAGTACTCTACCATGAACATTTCCGAGACATGCAGTATGAAAACTTACGTTTGTATGGGAAGTGCCACGCCCCTTTTTCTAATATCGACAATTTTTCTTCATGACTATGAGATTGATTTTATATGTGAATACCAAGTTCCAGTACCCTATCATGAAAACTTCCAGAGATATGCAGTATGAAAAATCCGGTTTGTATGAGAGGCGCCACGCCCATTTTTCCAATAGCTCTAATTTGTCTTCATGACTATGCGATTGATTTTATATACATAAATCTATACCAAGTTCCAGTACTCTAACATGAACGTTTCCAGAGATATCTTCTTCTTCTTATTTGGCGCTGTAACCTGCTAAGCGATTTTGGCCAAGTTTAACAAAGCGCGCCAGTCGTTTCTCTTCTGTGCAAACTGACGCCAATCGGAAATGCCATGTGAAACCAAGTCCTTCTCCCCTGGTCTTTGAATACTTTCAGAGCTGGAGCGTCGGTGTCCATTCGAACGACATGACCAAGCCAGCGGAGCCGCTGTATTGCTCAAATAGGCTCAGAAACAAAAAATTACGTAGAAAAATAAAAAAAAATGCGAGAATTATATTGTTTAAAAAAGAACGAGGCCAAAAGAAGCGAAACAAGAAGCTAAAAAAAGAACATTTTCTGATTAGATAATCAAAATCTATTGGAATTATTTCAAGTATTTTTCTAGTACTATTATTATCCTTCAAAATGCACTCTCGAATGGTGCTATAAGATTTTTCCTTCAAGAGGTACGTCCACTTTAATCGTCTTGTCCTCGGATCTAACATCGCCAAACCAAGCATATGCTTTCTTCCAATGGCCATAGTTTCTGAAGGAAAACTCGTAAAGCGACCCTCTAAGGCGCATTTTGAATGGTAAGAATAGTACTAAATGTCATAATGCATACAAAAGTGGCCACTAAAGCCCTTTTTCGTGTACGTAACCCCGGAAAACCTCAATATCTTGGCACAGTTGTAAGCTCCAGTTCGAGTTCTAAGCAGAAAATTACTTCTGAAATGACTTACAGCTGCACAGCAACAGAAGTCTATATTCATAATTATTATGTTCCTAATTTCTTTGGATTACATGTCAAATCGCAAGCCTGCTTAATTCATGCTACTTATTGCATAAAACAGACTACAAGCTATTTTTTGCAAATATTTACCTCAAAATTAATTTTATCAGTTCAATAAATACGTAGCTCTTGAGTTCCATCCTTAAGCTAAGAAACTGTGTACCAACTTTTGAAAAGATTATATAAGGAGAGCAGACTTTTTCGATAATATAAAGCAGCTGTTGAAAGAAGAAAAACTATCCGAAAGTTGTATTCTAGCGAGTTTCAGCGGGTTTTGAAAAGCAACAGTAACAGTCCCCGTTTTGGGCCATATGATCATTTTTTTTAATTTATAGAGTCGGAAAGAATCAGCACGATTCGTAATATGTTTATAATGAAGGCCTATAACGAAGGATCAATTACATTGTAAGAAAAAAAATAATAACAAGTTGTGGTTCTGATATTTCGGTCCCCTTTAAAAAGCCCGGGCCCGGGGGATTCACCCCTTTTCCCCCTCCCTCTCGACGGGCCTGGTCACAAAACACTTGTTTAGCGTTCTGGTCAATTGATTCGTCAAATTGTTTTCCGAATTGCCTTAACCATATCGCCTCCTGAACAGCCGATGACATAGCCATGTATTCTGCCTCAGTTGTGGACAACGCCACTGTCGGTTGCCTTTTGTTACTCCAAGATATAGCGCCACCAGATAACGTGAATACATATCTACTGCAAGACCGGTGTTTATCAATCTCGGCAGCTCAGTCAGCGTCTGAGTAGCCTACGAGATTTTCGGATCTGCAGAAAGATAGTTTGTAATTAGTAGTACCTCTAATGTACCTGAAAATGCGCTTAACAGCTGAGCCAAATACAACAAATACAACAAGCATCCTACCGCCTCTTGGTAAGGTACATATACCAACTCCTCTTCGCAGATCCCGGCCGATAACATTGACCGATTGGTTAACATCGCTCGGCGTTGATACAGGTTTCGAATTTTCCATACCAAACCTGTTTAGAAACTCATTTGCGTATTTTTTTCGTCTAAATAAATCCCGTTATCATCATATGTGATATGAAATCCGATGCAGCTTTTGGCCACACCTAAATNCACAAAGCAGGGAATCTGCTAAAATAAGCAAGAATTTCGTCATTGCGTCCGTGGCCATCGGAGAATTTTTACCCGTTCACGTGTCTCATCATTTTTTGTTTTCATCGTGGGCAATTGCACCATACATATATAAGAACTAGCAGACGCGGCGAGCTTCGTCCCGCGCAAAATAAATTTTTCGTAGTGAAACATTTTGGTCCAACATTTTCACCAACAGTTCACGTTCATGATTTTCAGTGACACATTTATCTTCTAACATTACGGTTTGGTGGTTGTGTGGAAGGCAAATTGCTATTGCCATCTTAAATAACCTAGCAAAAGTGTATATGCATAAAAAGATACGTAATAGTTTCAGTGCGTTTGAAAGGCGCCAGGCCCTCTTTCAAATAGCCCAAACTTTCTCTAAGAGTATGGGATTGATTTTATATATCTCCATACCATATGAACACTCTACTATGAACACTTCCGGAAATATGCAGTCTGAAAAATTCGGCTTTTATAAGAGGTGCCACGCCCCCTTTTCCAATTGCTTCAATTTATCATATAGATGATTATGCGATTGATTTCATATATGTATATCCATTCCATGTTCGAGTACTCTACCATGAACATTTCCGAGACATGCAGTATGAAAACTTACGTTTGTATGGGAAGTGCCACGCCCCTTTTTCTAATATCGACAATTTTTCTTCATGACTATGAGATTGATTTTATATGTGAATACCAAGTTCCAGTACCCTATCATGAAAACTTCCAGAGATATGCAGTATGAAAAATCCGGTTTGTATGAGAGGCGCCACGCCCATTTTTCCAATAGCTCTAATTTGTCTTCATGACTATGCGATTGATTTTATATACATAAATCTATACCAAGTTCCAGTACTCTAACATGAACGTTTCCAGAGATATCTTCTTCTTCTTATTTGGCGCTGTAACCTGCTAAGCGATTTTGGCCAAGTTTAACAAAGCGCGCCAGTCGTTTCTCTTCTGTGCAAACTGACGCCAATCGGAAATGCCATGTGAAACCAAGTCCTTCTCCCCTGGTCTTTGAATACTTTCAGAGCTGGAGCGTCGGTGTCCATTCGAACGACATGACCAAGCCAGCGGAGCCGCTGTATTGCTCAAATAGGCTCAGAAACAAAAAATTACGTAGAAAAATAAAAAAAAATGCGAGAATTATATTGTTTAAAAAAGAACGAGGCCAAAAGAAGCGAAACAAGAAGCTAAAAAAAGAACATTTTCTGATTAGATAATCAAAATCTATTGGAATTATTTCAAGTATTTTTCTAGTACTATTATTATCCTTCAAAATGCACTCTCGAATGGTGCTATAAGATTTTTCCTTCAAGAGGTACGTCCACTTTAATCGTCTTGTCCTCGGATCTAACATCGCCAAACCAAGCATATGCTTTCTTCCAATGGCCATAGTTTCTGAAGGAAAACTCGTAAAGCGACCCTCTAAGGCGCATTTTGAATGGTAAGAATAGTACTAAATGTCATAATGCATACAAAAGTGGCCACTAAAGCCCTTTTTCGTGTACGTAACCCCGGAAAACCTCAATATCTTGGCACAGTTGTAAGCTCCAGTTCGAGTTCTAAGCAGAAAATTACTTCTGAAATGACTTACAGCTGCACAGCAACAGAAGTCTATATTCATAATTATTATGTTCCTAATTTCTTTGGATTACATGTCAAATCGCAAGCCTGCTTAATTCATGCTACTTATTGCATAAAACAGACTACAAGCTATTTTTTGCAAATATTTACCTCAAAATTAATTTTATCAGTTCAATAAATACGTAGCTCTTGAGTTCCATCCTTAAGCTAAGAAACTGTGTACCAACTTTTGAAAAGATTATATAAGGAGAGCAGACTTTTTCGATAATTTGAAGCAGCTGTTGAAAGAAGAAAAACTATCCAAAAGGTGTATTCTAGCGAGTTTCAGCGGGTTTTGAAAAGCAACAGTAACAGTCCCCGTTTTGGGTCATATGAATTTTCTTTAATTTATAGAGTCGGAAAGAATCAGCACGATTCGTAGTATGTTTATAATGAAGGCCTATAACGAAGGAGCAATTACATTGTAAGAAAAAAAATAATAACAAGTTGTGGTTCTGATATTTCGGTCCCCTTTAAAAAGCCCGGGCCCGGGGGATTCACCCCTTTTCCCCCTCCCTCTCGACGGGCCTGGTCACAAAACACTTGTTTAGCGTTCTGGTCAATTGATTCGTCAAATTGTTTTCCGAATTGCCTTAACCATATCGCCTCCTGAACAGCCGATGACATAGCCATGTATTCTGCCTCAGTTGTGGACAACGCCACTGTCGGTTGTCTTTTGTTACTCCAAGATATAGCGCCACCAGATAACGTGAATACATATCTACTGCAAGACCGGTGTTTATCAATCTCGGCAGCTCAGTCAGCGTCTGAGTAGCCTACGAGATTTTCGGATCTGCAGAAAGATAGTTTGTAATTAGTAGTACCTCTAATGTACCTGAAAATGCGCTTAACAGCTGAGCCAAATACAACAAATACAACAAGCATCCTACCGCCTCTTGGTAAGGTACATATACCAACTCCTCTTCGCAGATCCCGGCCGATAACATTGACCGATTGGTTAACATCGCTCGGCGTTGATACAGGTTTCGAATTTTCCATACCAAACCTGTTTAGAAACTCATTTGCGTATTTTTTTCGTCTAAATAAATCCCGTTATCATCATATGTGATATGAAATCCGATGCAGCTTTTGGCCACACCTAAATTTTTCATTTTAAATCTTGTCGTCAACTGCTTTACAAAATCGTCGCGAACTAAAGGGTCATCCCAAAACACCAAAATATCATCTACATACATAAATGGCGAGTATTAATTTCACGTCCCGTTTAAAATAGACACATGAATCAGATTTAGATCTTTGTAAGCCCAAAGATTGCAAAGTTTTGTCAAGCAAAATATTCCAGTCTCTGCCACTCTGTTTTAGTCCATAAACAGCTTTTTGAAGTTTGCACATTTGACCACTGTATTCACCGCAACCGTCGGGGAGCTCCATGAAAATTTCTTCAGGTAATTGGCTTTGTAAGTAGGCAGTAACAGCATCTAGCTGATCAATTTTTAAACCCAATTTTATAGCTAGTGCTATTAAGTATCGAATCGAAGTATATCGCACCACAGGCGTGAAAGTCTGATGATAGTCGATGCCGAACTGTTGTGAACAACCTTTAGCCACTAAGCGAGCTTTATGCCGGATTGTACCATTATTTTCGTCGCGCTTATTGGTTTACGATCAGTAGGAAGTTCGCAAATCCTTCATTTTTCATTTTCCACATGAGATCTTATCTCAGACTACATGGCTGATTTCCAACTCTCACAATCTACACTACGCATAGCTTCTTTTACTGTTTGCGGGTCGTTGGAAATTTCATGCAATGCCGCAAGATGACTGACATACCCCTGACTTGAAAAATCCCGTTTTACTACATTTCTTGATGATTTCCGTAGTGATTGAGGAAACGAAATGTTTGCACCAGGGACGTAACATCGTTAAATGTTTCCTCGACTGAGTCATTCGCACAATAAACGTCATCAGCACTTTCAACATTTTCCAATCCCCTCACTGAAACTGGTTCTTGATCAGCGATTGGTGCAAACGAAACAGTTCTCGGCTCGCTCTCAACAAAAACAACGTCACGACTGATTACAATTTTGTTTGTTTCTGGATCAATAACGATACTCTTTTGTGAGGTTACTATAACCGACGAAAATCATCTTTTGTGCTTTTGATCCCATTTACGCCGACGTTGCTTTGGTATATGATGGACCATGATGGCAGATCCAAAAATACGCATATCACCTAAATCGACATTAATACCTGACCACAGTTTTTCTGGGATTTCCCCATTCAATGCCTAGCAAGGTGAACGATTTATTATATACACCGCAATGATCACACCTTAGGCCCAATAACTTTTACTAAGGTTGGCATCAAACAACATGCACTTAGCACGTTCTACAATTGTCCGGTTATATCTCTCAGCAACCCCGTTTTGCTGGGGTGTACGCAGCCGACGTTTGGTGTACAATGCCAGATTTGCGACAGACCGATTCAAACTGCTCACCCACGTACTCTGTCCCATTATAACATTAATTCTCTTACCGCATTGTTTCTCGACTAGTATTTTAAACACTTTGAAATAATCAGCAACATCGGAATTACTTTTCAGGAGAAATACGAACACTGCGTGAGTAGTCATCTACGAGTGAAAGAAAATATTTCGCACCACCAAAAGACATTCTCTCCATCGGCCCACATATATCAGAGTCAATAAGCTGTAATAAATCCGAACTGCGGTTGCCAACATGCTGAAATGGCAGCCGCGATTGTTTTCCCTCGTAGCAAGCCGCACACCCCGCCAACTCACTTGCGTCGCCACTGAAGTACAAATTATTGTTTTTCTGATTTTTCAACATCGACATCGTTCCTAGCATACTCGGATTCTTCATAAAATTCTAAGAAAAAATTCCTCCAGACCATAGCTCTAAAGTCAATTTCGAGCCTGCCCATTTTTAAAAGAAGATATATTATATATAAAAATGAATTGCTATCCGTTAGTCTCGGTAAGGCTCGAAAACGGCTTGACCGATTTGAATATTTTTATTTATTTTTTGGTTTGCTGTTATAATATCCGGATGGTTAAAACCAGAAAAAATAGAGAGTTGCCACCTGTTTAAAAATTTCAGTATAGGTAAATTAATGACATAAATTATATATTACAATATTGTTGTCAAAAGAAAGAGGTTATGAAGGCTTACAGGTGGTTGGTTGTTGCCATCTGTTTCAAAATTTAATTAAATAAAATTGGTAAGATAAACTAAATATTGCAATATGGGTATCAAATTAAAAAGTTTTAAGAAAGCTTACAACTGAAAATATTTTTGAGTCGGGTTGCCACCAATTTCGAAAATTTAATTAAGCTAATAAGATAAAGTATGTATTATAATATAGCTGTCAAACGAAAAGTATCTGAAACATTACACTGTACAGCACTCGGCTGGGTATTGGACCAAACCAATTTTTTTTAAAAGGTATTTCTCCGTTTTCGAAGTTAGCCTCCGAAATCGAGATATGGGCCTTCGACGTTCGAAATAGGACCTTTGGTAAAAAATTATTTTTAATTATTATATGTAAATAACTAAAAAACCAAAAATATAGATATAGTCCGCTTTTTGCTCGTATTTGAATGGTATATAACTTTTTTTGCGCAAACTTATATCTTGAAAATGCTGTGAGGGGTCAAAGGTCGGGTCTTCGAAAAATTAAAAACCTTATAATTCGAAAAATTTTGATTTGATTTTTAAAAAATTGATATCATTGCAAAGGTGATTAAGCCCCCTTTCTTTTGGTATGCATACTTGTATACTTAGTATGTAACAATTTGAGAAAAAACATTAAAAACTAAAAAATACCTTTTTTTATAAAAAGAATTTTTTAAACAAAAAGATTATTAACCGATTTTTAAAAACTTGATATCGTTGTAAACGCAATTAAACCTTCTTTCTTCTGATATGCGTATTTGTATACTTCGTATATAAAAATTTAGAAAAAAAACACTTAAAAATAAAAAACTTTTTTTTATAAAAAAAAAATAAATTTAACAAAAAATTACAAAACGATTTTTAAAAATTTGGTACCGTTGTAAAGGCGATTAAACCCCCTTTCTTCTGATATTCATATTTGTACACTTCGTATATATAAATTTGAGAAAAAACACTTAAAAGTAAAAAATACCAATTTTTTCTTATAAAAAAATATTTTAAACAATAAAATTACTAATTAGTAATACAATTGAATACCTTATTTAAATATAACAGTAAACTTGCTTTAATTTTGTATACAACTTGTTGTGTAAAAGGTCAAAACACATGGTGTTTTTATAATTTTCAATTCTTATCAGTATTTATGTGCACTGTGCTTACCTAAAAATCATGATCATCATATATAAATATAAATAAATGTCAAATAAATATCAAATCAATAGCGTCTCATGTTTAAAAAAAAATAGTAATAGTTCTCTTGGATTAAAAAATGTCCGCTCAAGACTGTGCAGCAAAACTGCAATCGAACTTTTGTTTTATTTGTGGAAAATTTAATATAAAAACAAGTTTGTTAAATATAACTCCAATTGTTGAATCTCTCTATAAACAATATTTTGACCAACCAATTATAAAAGCTGAGTCTTGGGTTCCGAGCAAGATATGTAGGACCTGTTACAACCATTTACAAAAATGGGGGAAAAAAGAAATTGATCAATTGATGTTTGGTGTTCCTGCAATTTGGTATAAGCCAGGTAATTACATAGTGACAGCAATGTTTATATGAGTAGACTTCATCAAGATTTTTACGTTTATATTAGATGTACATAACAGTGATACATGTCATGTATGTTTAAACTATCATGCTGGCGACAACCGAATAAAACGTCGCAAAAGAGAGTGCGTTGAAAGTTTGTATGTGCGGTTACCAAGACCACATAGCGAGAATATCCCAGCACCGGAACGAAGAAGCCCTCATCAGTCAACTGTGTATGGAAGATTCGTAAATATACCCGACGAATTCGATGAAACATATGTTCCTTCTGAAGCTACTGCATCTGTAAGGCTTATTACACAAGGACAGTTAGATGGATTCGTGAGAAAACTAGCGCTATCAAAAACGCAAGCAGAAGAGTTGGCCAAATTTTTGAAGAGTGGAAACCACTTGGCACAAGATGTTAGAACGTCGGGCTATCGTAAAAGGCAAACATCTATAAAACAATTTTTTACGGTAAATGACGCTAATACTTTCACCTATTGTCATGATATCATCGGTTTAATGAACGAGATCAATATAACTCACGATCCGCCCGATTGGCGCCTCTTCATAGACTCAAATAAAGCCAGTTTAAAAGCAGTCTTGTTATATAAAGACAAAAGCAAACCACCCGTTCCATTAGCGTACAATACAGATAAGGTTGAAACGTACAATAACTTAAAAGTCCTTCTAAATTATATCCAATATGAGCAATTCCAGTGGAGAATATGTGCAGACATGAAAGTAGTAGCCACTGTCATGGGATTGCCACCATCTGGATGGCCAAGGAATATGTGCTTTATTTGTTTATGGGACACGAGGTATGCCGAAGGCCAATACAACAAAAAAGATTGGCCACTGCGAGACGAATATACTGTTGGAAATGCAAACATTATCAATAGTCCGCTAGTGAGTCGCGATAAAATCCTAATTCCGCCACTACATGTCAAATTGGGACTAGTAACTAATTTCGTCAAGTCATTTATTAAGCGTAATGATGCCGCAAAAACATGTCTTAGGAATATGTTTCCTAAACTATCATATGCTAAAATTGAAGCTGGTTAGTATGTAAATTATATTTGGATTATATTCTTTATTTTATATGCATCTATGTACAGGTATTTTTAACGGTCCGGACATTCGCCAAATGTTAAAAAGCGAAGACTTTACAAAATCATTAGATGCGAATGCAGCGATTGCTTGGAGTGCATTAAAGGTAGTTATCACTAATGTTCTTGGCAATCAGCGTCATGAAAATTTCCGTGGATATGTCAATAACCTGATGGAAGCGTTTTCTAAAGCGAATGTTCATATGTCGCTAAAAGTACGTTTAATGCATGCTCATCTTGACTGGTTAGAGAGACAACTCTCAACCGAATCTGATGAGCAGGGAGAACGCTTTCATCAAATTGCTGTTCCAATGGAGGCCCGGTACAAGGGAAAAAAGTTAGACGCCATGATAGCTGACTTATGTTGGTGGCTAAAGATAACTAAGGAAAACTTGGACGATGACGAACTTGATTTGTGAACTTGAATGTTGATTCAAACAATATGTCAAATTAGTTTTTAGTGTTTTAAGCGTTAATTCGTTCTTGTTTACCAACAGCCCTGTTAAAAGTAAAGCAAAAGTATATGTAACAGAAGTCTATGGCATATTAAAATACCATGGTTTTTGATTTTTTACATAACAAGTTACATATAAGATTAAGGTTATTTTTTGTTTTATTTAAATTAAGTATTCAATTGTATTACGAAGTATACAAATACGCATATCAGAAGAAAGAAGGTTTAATTGCGTTTACAACGATATCAATTCTTTAAAAATCGGTTAATAATCTTATTGTTTAACAAATTCTTTTTATAAAAAAAAGGTATTTTTATTAGTTTTTGATGTTTCTTTGAGAATTTTTACATACGAAGTATACAAGTATGCATACCAAAAGAAAGGGGGCTTAATCACCTTTGCAATGATATCAATTTTTTAAAAATCAAATCAAAATTTTTCGAATTATAAGGTTTTTAATTTTTCGAAGACCCGACCTTTGACCCCTCACAGCATTTTTAATATAAGTTTGCGCAAAAAAAGTTATATACCATTCAAATACGAGCAAAAAGCGGACTACATCTATATTTTTAGTTTTTTAGTTGTTTACATATAATAATTAAAAATAATTTTTTACCAAAGGTCCTATTTCGAACTTCGAAGGCCCATATCTCGATTTCGGAGGCTAACTTCGAAAAACGGAGAAATGCCTTTTTTTACCTAAGACTCAATCTCTTAAAAAAAATTGGTTTGGTCCAATACCCAGAAAAAAAGTTGATTTTGCCGTACAGTGTTATTGTTTAAGAAATATTTTCTATAGGCCTGCCACCTACCTGAGCGGTAAAAACTAAAAGCCATAGTCGCAAATATTATTTAAAGCTTTTGAGGCTCACATCAATGTGGAATACTGTAACTCCGTCAAGTTAGTGTTTATTGATGGCAAACAAAGTACTATCATGTTTGGCAATGCACTAAACCTCGAGATAAAAAGAGAACAAAAGCCGAAGTATTAGGCGAAGCAGTTCATACAAGTGTTCCATAATTGAACTAACAAAAAAATATGACCTACAACTCTTTTATAGAAGCTCTGGACACTGGAGTAAATTTTAAACAAAAAACAAAACCGTCTTCAATTCTCATATACAAATTTAAGAGTACCGTTATTTTCTTCATGGCCCAATTATCGGATCCACACTCAATTAGTAGGAGACTACCTCAGCCACCTTTCTTTAAAAAAGAATTATAGAAAACGGGTAACGTAGTCCAAAGTTATGCGGTAACATACATACAAAAATATTCCGACGAATTGAAAAAATATGCAGATTAATATTTAATAAATTGTTACGGATTTTTTTTTTGTTTAATACAAACCTGTGCTTGGGAGTTTATTGATACGAAAAATTTATTTCTGATATCTCTTTAAAGAACCGCAAGATTGCACTACAAAGTAAATTACATATTTTTTACTATTGTAACAGGAGAAGTTACTGTATGCATTTTTTATATGTACAGTGTCGAACAAAAGTTTTGGCACAGTGAATTTTCGCGTTACATATATGCAAAGTTTTTAATTCTTATCCGATAATTTTTTAAAAAAACATAGTTCATACTACACCAAACACACAAAAATCAAATGTGTAAACTTTGTGAAAAACTCAGGAAAATTCAATAAATCTGCATACTAATTTGCAATTTGATATTCAGATTTTCAAGCAACTTCAGACTTGCACTTTGATAAACTAAAATTGAATGGATTATTAAACTGCATACTGGCACTTGCCTGCGCTGGGCATGACTTCGAAAGTACAAAGACACAACAGCAAAATTAATTGTTAATGCAACCACGCAGACCCGGCTCCGGTTATCTGGGTTCACCCATTAAGGTAAAGTGTAAAGTACAATTATAAGAAGCAATTAAAACAGCATAGGGATACGGTTTAGTTATTTGTACACAAAGTTTTGGTTGCTGTGTCCAAACGAGTGACCCGAAACGAAAAAGGTTTACACACACTTGAAGACAAGTCTACGCTTTATTAAAAAAAGATACTATATCTGCAATAATTTTTTAATAATTTCGGTTTGAAATATGGTATTTTTGGCAAATTTGCGAGCTGACTTTTCATAAACCGCGGACCATCCTTTTTCATTTAGGGGTGTTTGGGGAGCCAGCCAGGAGTCTTTTAAGAGGTTCCCTGTCCTCATGCAATACATATTTTTTCATGGCATACGTCCCCCGCTCTTTCCAGATTTCTTTATCTGATTTGATATTATTTGCATATAAAAATATGCAAAGAGCGTAGATTATATGCCCTTATGCCAAAAAATAAAATATTTAATTTCTCATTTATTATACATAAGGGTGGGAAATAGTTTTCGATAAGGCACGTCCTATGTATCTTATTCAATCCACAACTGTTTTGTATGTTTCCACACAAGAACACTATATTTCTTGCAAAATAAGTAGAAATATGTATCTGAAGTCAGCATTGATTTTGCTCATATAAGATTCATGGACGTGTGAGACAAGGTACAAAACTGTTCCCATGAATCACATGTGATTCATTGGACAGGGAACCTGTTAAATTCGAAATGCATATCAAAAGGAATTAAAGGAGTCATTTGACTTGTGGTTCCGAAAATATGGCTGATAGAAAATCTCACGCCTACATTATGTGCCACGCCCCCATTTTCAAACTCATTTATGTAAACCATACTATAAGCATATGTATGCATACCAAATTTCAATTTTATGTGACTTATGGTTCCGAAGTTATGGCTGATTAAAAATTCTACGACTATAAGAGACGCCACGCCCCCTCCAACAAAGTAATTTATATAAACCTTACTATAAGCATCTACCATAGATTTGTCTGCATTCGAAATTTCAAGTTCATGTGACTTATGGTTCCGAAGTTATAGCTGATTGAAAATTTGCAGCCCTATGGGAGGTGCCACGCCCCCTCGCAAAATTTACATCATATTTGCAAACAAAACTATGCCTATAACCTTCCCGGGGTAAGAGCAAATAAGTGTGCAAAGTTTCGCGCGGTTCCGTGTAGTGGTTCAAAAGTTATAAGATAATAAACAAACAGACATTCACATTTATATATATAGATTACTAATGAGTAGTGTCTCTCCATTAACTGCTACAAATATTGACTCAAGTTGTGACATGCATTCCATCATACTTGCGCTTGGAAGTGATAAACCCTCCCTCACTTAAGTGGTTCGCCCATGAGAGTGATGGGTCGTCGCTAGTTTCGAAGGACGAGCTATGAATTTTATCACGTAGTCTGTGACATATATATCCGGCTACGTTTTCTAGACCGTCATATTCTAGATCATCAAACTCCTTCGGTTCAATTTCTTCCAATGGAAGTTTCATGGGTCGCAATATCGTACTTGTATAAAAAGTTACGTACCTGTATAAGTATGTACATTATATTACAATAAAAAAAATTCAAATACCTGTAAGAGTAGGCTGAGCTGGTTCTAAATCTGAGGTATCATCAACCTCGGCATTCCCTGCCGTAGTAATTGCGCCCTCATTGCGCCCAAGAATGTATATTCTGAGCCGATATTTAAATTCCTGCTGGTCAGGGTGGTCGTGCAAACCACCTTTAGCGCGTATAACTCCAAAGAAGTTTTCAAGTACATCCTGGTTTAAATGATACGTCAGAATGTACTTGACACCGAATCGTTGTCGAAGGCTGGCAAGCAACAATTTTACGGCTTTATTTGACTGTATAATTCCTAAAATTAAAAAGTTACATATAGATTATTTAAAATATTAACCATAATTAAAACTGTGATATACCATTTTGAAACGATAATAGCGCATTTCTTCCAACGACTCTCATATTCCCCACCAATTCTGACATTTCGTCCAATATTTGGTTTTGAACATCGACTGCAAGGCCATACCCGTGACGCCGCACACTAGAATCAGCATGAGGCACCCTGACGTTCATCACGTGAAACCAATCATTCGTCTAAAAAGTATAAGAGATTATTACACAGATATATGATTGATTATATTAGGTGTAGAGCTTTTACCTTTTTAAACAATTGGAAGCACTCCTGCCAATTGTGCCCACTCAAGTGCCCCAAGCTTGCAGCTCTTGTGATTGCTTGCGCTTTGTGGCCGTTTCGACTTTTTGCCTATGCGGTCCAGATACGTTGAGATGGCTAGCGGTGATCTTATGTGTGATGCTTAGGTCTTTTGAGGTGCATGACATCAGCTCTCATATTATGTGATTTTTGACTATTTTTCCATCAATGACACATCCGTGGTCCAGGAAATGGTTTCTTAATAATTTACACAACACAAAAACATAAAAATTTCTTCGTCTTCGAAGGTAAAGCTGCAAAAATATCTTGGTTTAGTATGTGTAAATAAAGAAATGAAACATTTTACTAACCACGGATTATCTTTGTGCACACCCAACCCGAGATCACATACAACAGCGAGAACGTTGCAGCCACATTTTTTCGTCGTTCGCAAAATGCTTTGTAATATGTGATTGGTCATCCTGCAGTCGTAATCGTAAAAAATTGGCCGTTTCCAGTTGGATACTAAGCCTAACGGGGAAAATTATATATAAAATGTTACATAGATTTCGTATTATGAAATGTTTTTACAAGTGTGTATGTATGTACCTCTTAGCATCGCTACTTGAACATAAGTGGCTGGAGCTAGCGTCGAGTCAGATGAAGCATCATAGCAGTACGTCTTTCTTATTTTCATTTCATCGAAGCACAACACAGACAGCTTTTGTCTTTCAGTCATATGCGTACATGCTGCCATTAATTTGAATACTGGCTCTAACAATCCTCGGGAAACATCAATTTTTTTGACCATGTCTGCAATGTTCTGACTCCAGAAAGCCCTTCTTGTACATAAGCTTGTACGATTTCGCACCAGCAGCGTACAGAGTAATCGATTGGGCTATATCTTTCTCGCTCCAAAGTGGTCTTTTAACGCCATTCTACAACTTCGCTATTTGGCCTTTTGTAAAAATCCCTTCCAACTTTTCTTCCATATTTTTGCAGGAATGTTCCGCTATCCGCACAAGCTTTTTTACCACATTCATATTGTAATCGTGTTTCTTGTCCTTCAACCAATGACTTCGCTTTAGTGCCGTGACTTCACTTTGGAGCTTTTGGTTCTCTTTTCGAAGAGATGCGTTTTCTTTTTGTAACGCTTCACTAAATAGGTTATATACATCACATTAAATAATTTACATTCAAAAATTAATGAGAATCGACTTACCATTTTGCTTGCAAATCTTCCATTTCTTGTACTGAAAAGGACCGATTTGCAAGGCTGACTTGTAACGCTGATGCATCAGCAATACTATTGGCTGCAAGAGCACAATTTTCTTCATTCTCCTCCTCAAACGCCTGCGAAAGGTTGGTATCTTTACCAGCATCCTCGATCGCTTCATCGGAAATACATTCAACTGAAATTTCTAGTTAGTAAACATCATCTTGAACAACTAGTAACACTTATTACCTTCTTGTGATACAGAAGCATCACTTTGATGAAGAAGTTCAGAAACAATTTTTTTGTTTTGACGACGATGAACTCTTTGCGAACGCTCCGGGTTCTCATCACCGGTCTTGTAAATGGAGGGCACGGAGCCTCGTTTCAACAATCTTCTCTTTGCATAACCTTAGAAATGTTCTAAACACTTTCATTAATATAAACACAATAAACGAAATAAATAAACATCCTATTTCGAACTGCAGACTATTTTCAAAATCTTCACTTGCAAAGTGATGCATGCAAATATAGCAACTTTTAAATTGGAAATCCTTGCCTTGCCGGTAGAATTGGATCCTCTTTTTCCTAAGTTCTGGATCTGAAGGAAAAGTAAACAAACGGCACTCTGCCGCCGTTTTTCAACGTTTTCTTTATAACTTTAATAAAAAATATCACAAACCAATACGTTTCCCACCAAAAATTTTATATTATGACGTCAACACTCGAACAGCTGATTTGTAAACAAGAGTAATGGACCTGCGCAAAGAGCAATCTCTTTATTCTATCATTCTTGATAGCAGAGTAATAACGAAACCATATTAACTATACCTGCATAGTGAATTTTTTATTAACTTCAGCATAAACTAATTCATAAAGTCATAGGAATTAAACATATTTCAATTTAGCAGAAACGATAGCATAAAGTAGGAGTGAGAGATAAAAAAATATATTTAATTAATTAATTTTCAAAACCCATTCGCCCTCGTTAACCAAAATTTTTTGTTTATAATCCACAGAATTTCCTCTTTCATTTGTTATTCTACATTGCACTGAATTTTTTAAATAGTTTTTTGAAGTAATCATATCTTTAAAATTACAAGGTCCTTTTAAAAAAACCTGACACAAGAGAGAAAATCTACAAACGAAGTCTTACTATAGTTTCGTAAGTACATATATTGATTGCTACAATTTATAACAATTTTTTTCTACTGTTTGGTATTCATCAAAATGATAAAATTCTATGTAAAGTGGGGAAGTTATAACAAAACTTGTATCTAAAATAGCTAACTGGATTTAAAAAAGCTAAGAAAATAGCTAATAGCTAAACGCAAATTTCTATAGCTAAACGTGGAAAATAATACCTACAAAATAATTCAACTCGTATCACTGATGCTGGGCACACGAAGCCAGATCCATTTTGTCGTAGTATTAGTGCGTCACGCTCATGGTTGCCACATTTTATAAATGAAGTAATAGTGGATATTTTTCGTGCATGGCTTTTTGGCCTCTTTTGCTTATACGTATAGTGAAGCAATGGATGTTAGAACTTTTTAGTAACTAATAACTATTAGTTTAGGGGAAATTTTACATATAAAAAATTTTATGCTTGTAAAAATGTAAAAATTTTGACTGGTATAATTCATTTGTCTTATACTTTGGTACCATTTTATTGGTATAAAATCTTTCAATGTTTAGGTTCTATTATTTTCATAAAAATGTGCTTTCACATAAATAGGTATATAATTCTAAAATATAGATTACCTAATAAGTATTATCCATTATTTTGGGGTATAATCCAGCATTAAAATTTGTTATATATTTATATAGCTAGAATCAAATTATTCTGAAATAAAGCGTGTTATTTGTGTTCCTAAAGCAATTTTAAATCATGTATATATATATTATCATCATTTATTAACTCAAATTGTAGTTCTCATTCAGGGTCATACAATTTGTGTTTGGTTTGTAGCAAACGCATGCAAATAAAAATCTAAAAGCAAAGTGTATTAAAAACACGCTACTTTTGGCTTTGGGTATTTTTTGTAAAGTTCATACAAAAAATGTGGCAAGCGTGTGCCAAGATTACGAATGAAAAACAATCAACTGAGCATATCGTTTTGCCATTCTATCCCAGTCGACCAAATATCCGCAAAATGTTTTGCGGACGCTGTGCGGATGAAACAAATGAAAACGATATTCGCTAACCAAACTCCTTCAGAACTTTTTCCGTAACGCATGGCTCTGTTTGTGGCAGGCAAAGTACCGTTCTCAAAGGTTTGTAAACGTCTCGTTAGCGGATCACTTTGTATAGTTTTTCAAACGTATGTTTTTCCCTGTCCCATTGCTATTTTGGTCTTCCGATATAAAAAAGGAAGAAGTTTTTATTTTTATATGAAATTAATGTACTGAATAATATATGACAAATTAATGGCGTTTTCGTTTCTACAAAAAATGTGGCCTTCTCATCGGCCTCTTCTTAGTGTTTGTGCGTAGAGAGCAAAGAAAAGGTTGCATCTTTCGGTAGAAACGAAATCGGCATTACACTCCATTTGCCGCCTCTTTACTAATATTATTAGACTTCCCTTTTATGGAGCCAGCGCGCTATTTAAGGAACCTTTACTTTCACAAATTCTTCGCCAAATCGAACTTTAGTTTTTGTGTCGGTTGGGATACTTTGCATCGGTGGGCGGCATACTAACACATTAAAACAATTCAATGAGTATCAAAGCGTAAACATGGAAAGGAAAGACGCGGATGATGCAATTGAAATACCTATGACTTAGGTTTTTTTACGTATGTGTTACTTAAATTTATTCATATTTTACTTGTATGTATGTACATACATATACATATAGTAATTTAGCCTCATTTATCAAAAATTCAATTAACGCACATGGCTTGGATGCATTTATCCGCGATGTGCACACTGCAAGCATCAACACAAAATGAGGTTGTTGTTTTTGTTTCCAATGCGATGCTCGCAAACCATACTACAAACGACGAGCATGCTCGCTGAAAATCAAAATTTTTTGATTTTTTGCGAGCATGCTCGTGAACCGCCCTATAAACGACGAACATGCACGTGCGCGGATATGTTCGTCGTGTGTAGCCACTGTAAGACTGTGTGCGTTGAAAGCACCACGCAGCAGAGTTAGAACTCCGGCGTGCCTAAATCGGAGTAAATCAGAGTAAAACGTAGTAGAATATAAAATTCGTTATTTTTTTATACATTATTCGTTTACATACACATATTTACATAGATGTATATACATGCAAATAGATTAGACGAAAATTTCGCAATTTTCGATTTAGAATTTTCGATACACTGGTAGAAACGGTGAGCTGTTGTCTTTTGTACAAGTAAGCTAACAATGCAAGCGAGATTCGCGTCCGCGGTAGCCCAGTAGTGAGAGTTGCGTGCTACAAGTCTGTAGGTGCCAGGTTCGATCCTCAGGTGGAGCGATTGCCATAAAATTATTATTTTTATTCCCGAACGCACTTATGCACAAGGGTATTATAACTTTGTTCACATAAAACGGTTGTTTGTAACAGGCAAAATGAATCGAGATAGATATAGACAAATGAATACATAAATGATCAGAATGAAAAGAGAAATCGATTAAGCGGTGACTGTGTGTCTGTCGTCCGTCCGTCTGTCCATCAGTCGATGCACGCGATAACTCGAGTAAAAATTTAGAACGAAACTTTGTACGTGCACTTCCTTCGGGCGTAGGACGGATGGTATTGAAAATGGGCAAAATCGGATAATAACCACACCTACCTCCCATATAACGGTAATTTTCAGAAATACAAAAACTATGATATTTAAGTAACTACTGGAGATTATTCACTCAAAATTGATATTTACAATAAATTTTAGACGAAAAATAAAAATATTATAAATTTTTGGAAAATTGGCGTAGCCACGCCTACTTATGGCTACATGTGTATATCTTGGTAACCGCTGCAACAATTTATTCCAAACTTGGCACAGCATACCAAATGGCCGAAAATTTTTAAAATCGGACAGTAACCACGCCCACATCCCATATAACGGTAATTTGGAGAAATTCGAAATCTTCGATAAATCAGTGAATATTAAAGCTACTTTATTCAAAATTGATGCTTGTAACAATTCTTTACCAAGAAATACGTTTACGATAAAATTTTGGAAAATGGGCGTGGCACCGCCCAATTATGATCACATATATGTATCTCCGTAACCGTTCTACCAATTTGTACCAAACTAGGTATGGTTATTGTGCTTGCCGCATAAAAGCAAAGCGTTGAAAATTATTGAAATCAGACTAAAATTGAGGCCGCTTTTCATATAACGGTAAATTTCAGAAATGCTTGAAACTTCAATTTTTCAAAATTTAAGGACGCTAATTTACTCAAAATTGATACCCCCGGCTTACCATGTAGCGGTAGCTTTCGGAAAGGTTAAAATCATATATTTAATACTTGCTTCGGGTATTTAATGTTCGGCTCCGTTTATTTTATTTTTTTAAACTTATTTGATTTATACCGGTATGAACACCAAGGCTGGATAAATCGTCTACCACTGATCTTGCTAGGCCTACGCACAGCATTTAAACTCGATATTGGAACAACAGCTGCACAACTTGTATATGGAACTATATTGCGGTTGCCTCTAGCTCGTTTCTGTAACGATTCTCTATCAAGGCGAATTCTCTACTGCTAATGAGTAGTAGAGAATGACGTATATTAGAAATAATCGGTAGACAAGAGTTAAAAAAACGAGCTACTGGACAGGTTTTTTAGCGAAACCCAAGTTATTCGCCCACGATCAAAATTCGCTAAGCAACCCGTCGACACAATGCAGAAAGTCCGTCCTACTCAAACCGCAAATCACAATGCATCGAAAACATTCGTATTCAAAAAACTCGCGGACGCACCGTATGTGTTTGTACGCAACGACAAGATGAGACCAGGGTTTCAACCATTATATGATGGTTCATACCTCGTAGTCTCAAGACATCCCCAGCACTTTACAGTACAAACCAAACATAGCAACGTAAATATCTCCATAGACCGACTAAAGCCAGCATTCATCGAATTCCGACAAACAGACACACAACCATCAACAATCTCGACTCAACAAAATTGTAGTCATCCATACGCCGTACCACCGCCAGTAGATCAAAAGCACACGTTCAAACCATCAACGACAACCTTGTCTCAACAAGATTCAGCACCATCGTCGGCGATAACATCGTCATTAATGCAAACGACTTCGCTGGAGCCACAAACAGACCGTTCCCGACGCAGAATAAAACTCCTCGCCCCTTTCAGGACGTGAAACTCAGGGGGGAGCAATGTGTCAACCGGCCTAAACACAACCAGGGTGATTACATCCCCAAATACGGAAGAAAAGGAATCATGAAAAGGCAAAATGAAAGTGCACTTAACGGCTCGAAAAATTTGAATATTCGGGCAGAACGAATTAATCCACACACCGGTGAAGACGACCAATAGTTTAAAGTTAAATACGTTTACTACATATGTATATTAGATCACAAAATATTCTCATATTAGTACAAGTGTAAGAAGATAATTTTATTTAAGTTTTGATTAATAAACGTTTTGACAAAGTATACCCACACATGCTTTTGTAGGTATGTAAACGAAATTTCGATCAGCTGTACCAAAAACTTGCGAGTTTTTGCTAATTTTGCGTACGAGTACTTTTCGGGATATTCTCCAATTTGAGATATAATCGTTCGCTACACCCCTATTCGCTATTCGAACAGACTAAATAGCTATGTGCATTTGGGTGAGTCAATGGTTTTTGTTAAAAGTCGCATATTAAAAACGAAATCTACGAAGAATTTTAAGAAAACTTCCCTAAGATACTATGGGTCTAAAATCAAAATCTAGCTCCCGCCGAGAGACATAAAAATTCACACTTGAGAAATTAAAAAAGCGTGGTTTTATTTTGATTACTTTTTTTTTATTCCGTCATTAACTGAGATTTGGCTAAGTGCATAGAGATGCGCGTCAACAATTCTAGCTATCGTGTGGTCCAGTATTTCTTGCAACGAAACTTCTGCACAATATCCATCCATTCTAATCGAATCCGGATAACGCATCCTCCTGGCGTATCGCAAAACATCATATGTGGGGAAGATATTGGATTTTTCGCGCTTTTTTACTAGCTTGATAAAGCTTATATGAGGGCCAAAGCTTCCTCTGGAGAATATTTTATAGGCAGCTGTTGGTACATATCCAGGCTTCTTTTTATTTTTTTAGATGCATCCGGATTTGTGCCTACCATTGAAACTATATCTGATGCACTGTTTTCCACATTTGTATAGGCTACTACGTGTTGCTCTCATAAGCTCACTGCAAGTGTTACCTTCGTCCACTTCATCATTGTCGGTCTCCTTGCCGTGGGGCAACCGGGGTCGGCAAACGACATATCACCACGAACTAAGAGGGAAGCTTGTATGGTGGCCTGATGCCGCTGTATCAACCTCGCCCGCAGGGTAAGTGTGATACCAGGCACTCTGGTTTCCATGCAAGATCATCGCACCGAAGTCCCTATCCCTAATCCTACCCCATCCCATCTTCCCTCCTCTCCTCCAAATAATCCTGACTGGGGAGTCATTAACCCCCCCCCCCCCTCCCCTCCACCCCCTAATCCGAGATAGCCCGCGTCTATCGAACAGGTTTGCAGTCGGGGGTATTCAGACTGTATTTTAGCGGTGCAACTCTCTGATATCTGCGCACCTCAGAGAGTAACGGTGGGCTTACCGTGTTATTGGGGGCTATGATACGACGGACAGTTTTGACCCCTACACTCGTGGGAATTCTTATGAACAACAACAACAAACAACAACCGCACCACTAGCTAGGACCCTACACGGACCGGCTCCACGGACAGAAGCAGGCACTATGCAATGGAAGGAAAGTCTGGGGCAGGTGGGATCTGAGGATGCTTCGGCAGCCAAAGATGACATACCACAAGCCTCGACGAGTACTGGACTGAAAACCGGACAGTCTAGAAAATTCGGGGACGTCAGGAAGGCCACAGGTTTGAGTGGAGCAGGGGCCAAATGGTACCTGCGCTACGTCAGTTAAGGCTTAACGCCTGAGGAGGCCAAAAAGAAAGCCGTGGACCAGGAGAAGACCAGTGACAGCGCACGGGAGGCTGGGGAAATTAGTGCTCCGAAAAGTAATCCGGAGAACAAGAAACTCCTGGACGGGGAAAAGCCCAGTGACAGCAAACGGGGTGCTGCGGAGATTAGTCCTCCGGAAGGGAAGCCAGAGAAGAAGAGGAGCCGTCTCGAAGCAGTGGCTCCAAAACCCAAGGGCCAGGAAGCCTGGTGTTAGCTATGCTAGCGCCACCAAGCGTATTAGACTGGCTGTTCTGCCGAAGGCTTCACTCGTGAGGATCAGGGAAAGATTGAGGACGCCATTGTGGAGGAGATGGGTAAAGGTTGGAGGTCAATACTCCAATTCGACAGCATCCACTTTCGACCAGGCCTTATACTGGTCGACTGGTTGGATGCAGAAGGATGGTGGTGAGGGTGCGGAACTGACTACGTGCGATGGGGACAACATACCCAAGGTGCACGTAATCACTACGTACCTACCAAAAGCTGCAGGAGTGGACACGCAGAAACTAGTGAACCTCATTATAGCCCAAAATGACGGTATGCATACCGACCTATGGAAGGTATACAGAAGCAATGACGAGAAGACGGGTAAACTGCTGACGATCGGGATAGACGACCGGTCGTTGGAAGCTGACAAAAAGAAAAACTGTATCCTACGATACAGGTTTGGTAGTGTTCCAGTGCATCTGCACAAGGGCAGGGATCCGAAGGCGAAGGTAACCAAGCCAAATACTCCACCGGGTGTTCCTGAAATACCGGAGGAGGTGGCTGAGATGGTAGCTGTGGAAGCAGCCAGAAGCGCGGTAGTAGAGGATGTTAGTCTTCTATCTCATGAGACGGAGGGTATAGACGATTTCGACCTCGGCCTACTAAATATCTGTGCAGATGATGACTCAGGGAGGGCAACCTTGTCAGAGCTTGACGAAACTCTGACAACGGATGAAGAAGAAGAACGCCATTAGCTGCGACGATGACCAGCACTAAGGTTGCACAAGTAAACCTACACCATGCGAGGGCCGCGTCTGCGGTCATCGCTAGGGCAACCCTCAGGTCTACACTGGGAATAGTCCTGGTACAAAAACCCTGGGTCGTCAGGGGCCAAATAAGAGGCTTGGCAGTAGAGAACAGGCAGGTAATTTGGGATACTAGGTGCACACATCCTAGGGTGTGCTTGTGAATAACTAATAGTTTTAAACATGTATGTCTTTCATATTTCCTGACGAGGGATCTAGTGGCGGTCCAAGTCCCGGTCAACATCAACGGGACCATCCAGGACATCGTAGTTGCATCGGGCTACTTTCAAGGAGATGACAATCACGCCCCACCGGAGCTTGTCACTAAACTGGTGAAGTACTGCGAAGACAGGAAGCTACCCTTGATACTCGGATATGATGCAAATGCGCACAGAGAGGCATGGGGGAGCAGTGACACCAACCAAAGGGGTGAGTACCTTCCTAAGAAGTAAATTAGAAATCTTTAATGTTGGGAATATACCAACTTTTGTGACCCGCGCGAGGGAAAAGGTCCTTGATATAACCATAGGAAATACTCAAACGAAAGCGCTGGTGAAAGAGTGGAAAGTATCCAATGAACCCTCCATGTCAGATAATAGAATAATTAGTTGTGACATTGAAGCAACCCCTCCTATACATAGAGTTTTGGGGAATCCCAGGAAGACAGACGGGGGGAAGTTCAAAGACAACCTGAGGCTGAACGTAGCCCAACCTGGGCTGGGTCAGAAGATGAGGAACGAAACAGAACTAGAATTTGCTACAGAGCGCTTTAATAAATTACTCATTGACGCATATGAAGACAGTTGTGCTATAAGTAAGGTATGTTGCTCCAGGGATGTACCCTGGTGAAACAACAGCCTAAGTAAACTCAGAACCAAAGTTCGGAAATTGTTCAATCGAGCAAAATGAACCGGAGAGTGGTCAGAATACAGGAAAACCTTAACTCTGTACAACAAAGAAATAAGAGAGTCTAAGCGTTTAAGCTTTAGGAACTTCTGTGAAAGTATAGGAGATACCGCGGAGGCTACAAGACTCTATAAGGTAATGGCAAAAACGAATTGTATTTCGTCCGCAAGTCTAAGGAAGAGTGATGGGAGTTTCACTGGGAGCGAGGACGAGAAGATCAAACTTCTCATAGGTACTCACTTCCCAGGATCTACATCATATTCCGAGACAGATCGGGCTGAACATAGTAGTATAATAAGCAGAAAAAACTGGTTAGTGGCTAAGGAAATATGCTCTGAGCCCCGACTAAGGTGGGCGGTGAACACCTTTAAACCGCTAAAGTCACCGGGAGCGGATGGAATATTCCCTGGCATGCTACAGCAGGGCTTAGACTGTGTTATTGGACCGCTATTAACAATAGTTAGAAGCAGCATAGCATTGGGTTATATACCAGATGCGTGGAGAAGAGCGAAGGTAGTTTTCATCCCAAAGGTTGGAAAGAAGGACTCACTTCATCCAAAATCCTTCAGGCCGATCTGCTTCACCTAATTTGTACTAAAAGCTTTAGAAAAGGTAGTAGATAACTATGTAAGGACTACAGTCTTAGTGGACTATCCGCTGAATTCACGCCAGCATGCATATATGGCGGGTCGTTCTACTGAAACCGCACTATATGCGCTGACAAGTGGACTTCAAGACAGCTTAGATAATAAGGAGACGGCCATATGCGCCTTTCTGGACATCGATGGCGCGTTTGACAACACCTCACATGCTGCAATAAACAGTGCTTTGATCAGCAGGGGAGTAAATAATACCCTCGTAGCCTGGATTAATTGCATGCTCTGCAGCAGGAGGGTAGAAATACAAACCTGTACGAATAATACGGTTGTTCCCGGAATAACAAGGGGCTGTTCACAGGGTGGAGTGCTATCTCCACTGCTGTGGAACATAGTTATCGACGGACTGCTCCAAGGGCTGACAGATACTGGGTTAACTTGCCAGGGGTACGCCGATGACATTGTAATTATATGCAGGGGGAAATTCGAAAATACCCCGTGTGATAGAATCCAGCTAGGGCTGAATGTAACCAAAAAATGGTGAGCGAAAGTGGGGCTGAATGTTAATCCATCAAAAACCACTAAAGTACCATTCTCAACCTCATCACGTTGGTCTCCTTGCCGTGGGGATGGGGCTTAAATGAACCTCCGCTCTGGGGACTTAGATGATCATGATTTAAGAGGGAAAATTGATATGACTGCCTGGATGGCCACTCGTCTTGTGTACCCGCAAGGTCTGCACGGGGTGAGCGGCCTCCCCTTGCGCCATGTCAAGATAACCGCACCGACGCTACGATCCCTCCTCCTGTCCCAGAAACACCCAATTCCCGCCCTAGCCACCATCCCTTTCCCCCCTAATCCAGGGTGTTACGCGCAACCGTGCCTATTGGATGGTTTGCAGCCAGGGGTATCCGGCTGTATTCGTACGGTGGTCTCCTGATACCGGGTCGCCTCAGGAGGTAGTATGGCCTTACTACGGCAGAGGGGACTGCCGTAGTCGACGTTCCCCCTCTCCCCATCCGAATTTCCGGGTCTGCCGCGCTTGCCATGTCGAGCAACGCAGACGATTATGAACTAATTAATGAACAACAAAAACCCCGCCTCGGATAAACGAGGTCTTCTTACAAAAAAAAACCGACCTAGCCCATCCGGCCGGTCCTGCTAATCTTTGGCAAAATATCCCTTTGGAGCCAAGCCTGTGGCAAAGCCAGGGTCTAGCTCCACTCTGTCCCAACCGGGGCAAGCCTGCACGGCGGCAAGGTCCCAAGCCGATCTTAAAAGCACCAACACCACCCATGCCCTCAGGCAGGATGGTGGTGATGCCTCGATAGCCGCTGGAGGTGGACAGGCTGTCATCTCGGACGCTGTCTCAAGACAAGTCAAGGATGGCACCCTCTCCACATCAAGTGGCGGATTCGACGCTATGGCAAACCTTGCCAGTCTTCCTTCGGGAAGCTCTGCTGGCCATGTCCAAAGACAAGCCAGTTGTGCTGTCCCCTCCCCAGCTGCGGTTCCTCCTAAAAAAGGAAAATCGGCTTCGACGTTCGCGGAGTCGGCCAAGTCAGTGAATCCCAACGCCAACCCTTTACGCTGTACGCCAAAACCCCCCTCCAAAGTGATAGGAACCTCTGAGAGAAACTATCGCACCAGAAGATCAGCTCTGCGTATCCTCGATAGGCTGAAAGATGTCAAGCAGGAGGACTTGACAGAAGAGCAAATCAGCTCGAAAGCTTGGGCAGAATCTTTCCTGGAGATTCACCGAGAGAAAGCTAAGGCAGACCTCCAAAAGCGGAAGCGCTCGGAGGAAGAAACAACGACCTCGGGGAAGAGAAAAAGACCTTCTAACACCCAGATGGCTGCATATAAGGAGCCTAAAAAATCCTTTGCCGATGCGGCAAGGGAATCGCTTGTCCGTGCTGTGATCGATCGGAATGCCCTTGATGGCGGGATCACACAGCAAATTGGGGTCTGGTAACCAGGAAGCTGTGGGCGGTATATCGCGAGGTTCTCCGTGATAACGTAGGACTTCCACCCTGCTGCTCAGACGGGGGTTGCTTACGGGGTGTCAAAATGATTAAGTGCGCCGATGAGAGATCTGCGCAGCTTTACAAGGCCGCAATCAATAAGATTGAGGGGCCCTGGCCAGGTGCACGACTAGAAGTCGTGAAGAGGGAAGAAATTCCAAATCGCCCAAGATCCAGGGCATGGATCCCGGAACACCATGACGATCCGTCGGAGGTTCTGGGCTATATTCAGTTAGGCAATCCAGAGCTTCCAACTCACGATTGGAAGGATGTAAAGCTGGAAGTTCCAGTAGGCAAACGAAGAGTGGCGGTGATTGTCCTCAATGAGGAATTACTTGCACCCCTTTCCAATCTCAACTGGAGGATCAACTACGGCTTTCAAGCCTTGACCCCCCTCTTGTATCGACAGGATATGTCGAAGAATGCTCCCTCCGCGGGAACAGTTGGGGCCGCCGCGGAGGAGAGCGAATGCCCTATGGACTGCGAAGTCGCGTCCAGCTGCGACACGGTGGGTGAGCTCTTTGAGCGAATCGCCGTCGACGATGGGTCGGACGACACCGGATCGCTGACTGATACACTTGGCGATGACGAAGAGGACGTTCCTCTATTGCCCGAGAACGAAGACGCCAATTGTACGGTCATTGGGCGTCCGACTAGACATATCGAAGATAATGGTGGGGATTCTACAGATTAATCTCCACCACAGCAAAGCGGCGTCAGCCGCACTACTCCTCCGTCTCGCTCAAAGAGAAGAGGAGATCGTGCTCATCCAAGAACACAACACACAAGTTATAGAGGTAAACCAAGGTCTTGCTTATTAGTAAAGAAAAATATTAATATCTACTCTCTGATACAATTCAGAGATGCAGACACCACAGTAGCCGTCCTGGAAACCTGCGGAAGGAAAATTTGGCTTGTCTCGAGCTACATGGCACATGACAAGCCAGCCCCGCCAGCAGTAGTCAGGAATACGGTAATTGGAGCGAACACCGCTAACGTCCCGCTAATCATTGGAACAGATGCGAATGCCCATCATGATATTTGGGGCAGCTCAAACACAAACGATCGAGGTGAGTTACTTCTCGAATTTTTTACTAAGCAATAATCTTAGAATATGCAATATTGGGGATACCCCCACTTTTGTAACTTCCCTACGAAGGGAGGTGCTCGATTTATCCTTTGATAATAGACGAGGTGAGGAATTGGTGAGCAACTGGCATGTGTCCGGGAAAACTCATTCTCCGATCACATGTACATTAGCTTTAAATTAACCATCTCGATTTGTGCGCCTAGAGCGTTCTTAAACCGCAGACGAACAAATTCGGAGGTGTTCAGACGCTGTCTAATCAGATCTTTGCCTGAGACCTCTGAAAATCTCGCGAGTACACAAATGCTAGACTCAGAAGTAGAAGGGCTCCCGAAGGCTTTTCAAGGAGCTACAAAAGCAGCATGTCCCAAAATAAAAAAGAGAAAGCAACGACCACCATGCTGGTCGCATGAAATAATGAACCTACGGAAGGAATGCAGGATGAAATTTAATCAAGCGAAAGCGTCTAATGTGGAACGAATACAAGGACTGCCAACGCAGATTCAAATATGCTATCAGAGCTGCAAAACGCTCCTCCTGGGAGACTTTTTGCGAAACGACAGAAAGCAACTCGGAGGCAAATCGTTTACGCAAGATCCTTTCGAAAAACCCAAGCGCGCCTAGCTACCTGCTCAAAGGGAATGATGAATGGACGAGCAGCAGCTCCGAAACGCTTGAGCTCCTCATGCAGACGCACTTTCCTCATTGTTCCGACACCAGAGGATCGATCAATTTACAGATCACTGCCCCAAACAGGGGAATCCATCTTATTACTATTTATGATGGGGACATCAAGGAAGCTATTTGCAGCTTCTCGCCCTTCAAGTCACCCGATCTCGATGGTATCCTACCCATCGATCTTCAGAAAACAATGGATATAGTTATTCCAAAACTAAAGGCTATTTATAGAGCGGCGATCAGCCTCGCCTATATACCACAGAGATGGACGCAGGTAAAAGTTGCATTTATCCCCAAAGCGGGTAAATCTTCGCACACCAAACCCAATGAGTTCAGATCAATCAGCATCTCGTCCTTCTTACTGAAGTCACTAGAGCGCATATTGGACACCCAAATTAGGGAAATAGTTGGTCCAAAGCTCTCTACTGCCCAACATGCATACAACAAAGGAAAGGGTGTAGATACAGCTCTACACAGCCTTATCTTTGACATTGAGAAATCTCTGTACTACAAATACTATGCTCTATCTGTCTTCTTGGACATTGAGGGTGCTTTCAATAACATCAGTCCGGACGCAGTTATTTCACCGCTCCAGGAACTTGGACTTTGCAACACGTTGATAGCGTTTGTCAACAATCTCGTCCGGGATCGGGTTATAAACTCAGAGCTAGGGGACGCCGCCGTCAAAATGTACGCGGCAAGGGGAACCCCCCAGGAAGGTGTACTCTCACCTCTACTTTGGAACATTGCCGTTGACAGTTTGCTGAAATAAATAGAAAGAAACGGCGGCAGAGTGGTAGCCTATGCCGCTGATATTGTTATTACGGCTACAGGTAAAGATTTAGCAACCCTGACTTGTCTCATTCAAAGTATACTAAACAATCTCTCGCGTTGGTGCAGAAATCGTGGTTTGGGAGTAAATTCCACAAAATCAGAACTTGTACTGTTCACAAGGAAACACATCTGTCCATCTCTCGGAAATGTCACTTTGAATGGTGCCACACTACAGAGAACTGATCAGGTTAAATATCTAGGTCTATTTCTGGATAGGAAACTAAAGTGGCGACCTAACATCGATGAAAGGGTCCGCAAAGCCACAACTGCCCTATACTCCTGCACCATGGCTATTGGCAAAAACTGGGGTCTGGAGCCCAAAATCGTTACATGGATCTACAACGCGGTGGTAAGACCGATTCTTTTCTACGGGGTAGCAGTTTGGTGGGATTCTTTCAATAAAAAGGTGAACTCTAAGAAAATGGACAAAGTTTAACGACTGGCTTCTCTACTGATAACAGGAGCCATGAAAACAACAGCCACAAAAGCGCTCAACACGCTGTTAGCACTTCTCCCGACGGATCTATATGCAAAAAAGATGGCATGTAGTACCGCCATTAGGCTCAACGCGACCAACAAATGGACGCATCCACATATAGGTCACTGCAAAATTCTGAACGACCTTACTCAGTTTCCGACAACCGATTACATACCGCCCACCCGCACTTCCAAGGCCGTGTTCACGACCCTTCTTCCCTCAAGGGAGGAATGGTCAATGGACACTGTCAGGTAGAGCGGATCCATGTCTACACGGATGGATCGAAGCTCGAAAAAAGAGTAGGTGGTGAAGTCTATTCGGAACAGTTAGGCATATCATTCAGCTTCCGCCTCCCTGATTACTGCAGTGTTTTCCAGGCGGAAGTGATAGCTATCTCAAAGGCCGCATCACTGGTCCAGTGTGATACGATTTCTAGTCATGAAACCTTCATATTCACTGACAGCCAGGCGGCAGTAAAATCTCTGGGATATATGTCGCTGACTTCAAAAGTAGTTGCTCAATGCCGCCGATCTCTCAACGAGATGGCTCAGACATTCAGCACACACGTCTGGGTACCTGGCCATTGCGACATTCAGGGAAACTGCAAGGCTGACGAACTCGCGCGTCATGGAACGGCATTGCCTGATACAGACATAAGGGATACTACTCTTGGAATCCCACTTCGAACATGCAAATATCTACTGAATGAAAAATTCATAGAAGTTGCCAATGAAAGATGGCGAATGGAACCAACCTGTCACATTGCCAAAACGCTCTGGCCCGCCATGAACGCCCAGCGCACCAAGTCCCTACTTAATCTAAGTAGGCAGAATATTCGTATAGTGACTGGAGTTCTCACCGGACATTGTCTGATCGGATTACACGCAGCTAGCCTGGGCGCACCCTGGAACGACTACTGCAGAAGTTGCATGGATATAGACGAAGAGGAAACCATCCCACATCTTCTCTGTTATTGTCCCGCTCTATCAAAACGGAGAGAAAAAGCTCTCGGGAGCTATTTCTTCGACGATATCGATGACCTCAAAGAGGTGAACGTCAGAAGTCTTTGCGCATTCTTGCTAAGCACCAAGTGGTTTACTGGGGATGGGGATAATTAAAAAACCCTCATGCGGTATCACAAAGGACCCTGAGTCTAAGTGTGTCCTACTTCTAGCCATTCTCAAGGAAATATAAACTTAAGAACCTAAAAACGATCAGGCTAAATGGAACCAACATTATGTACCAAAAAGAGGTTAAATTCCTAGGAGTGATACTAGACCAAAAACTACTCTGGAAAGCACACGTGGAAGAAACCACGAAGAAAGCTGTAAGATCATTTATGGACGTGTCCATGGCAGGAAAGAGTTGGGGATGCACACCAAAGATACTGAGATGGATCTACACGACTACAGTATGACCCATGATAGCTTATGGAGCCATCATCTGGGCCGATAGAACTTCACAACTTGGAGCAATCAAAGTGCTCTCCAAGATACAAAGGCTGGCATGCGTATGCATAACCGGAGCCATGAGAACCTGTCCAACCGCATCCTTGCAGGTTCTTCTAGATCTTACCCCTCTTCATATTCACATATAAACTCAAGCGAAGAGAGCTTTCCTACGGATGACTGGTTCCAATATCGGGGCAGAAGGGTATCTTAGCCGTGGGAAGTTAGATATTCTTACGAAGAAGTTCCCTTAAATTGCAATACCGAGGGATACCATGCATCCGAGGTACAGCTTTACAAAAAGGTTTAAAACTGATCTGAGTAATAAGAAGAGCTGGGCTGGCATATCCGAGACGTACCGGATAAACCAAAACATGATTACCTGGTACACTGATGACTCATTGACCGACAGGGGTACCGGGGTAGGGGTAATTGGACCGAGGTTAAGATACTCGGAACCCATGGGAAAACATATGTCTATTTTCCAGGCTGAAACATACGCCATAGAAAGATGCGTAGACTTTAATATCAAGCGAAACTACCGGAATCAGAACATCGCAAGCGGCTATCAAGGCCCTCAGATCTCACCAGGTAACATCTAAACTAGTGATGAAGTGCCTCGAAAAGCAGAATACTCTTGGTCTGACAAATCAGGTTTGGGTTCTCAGGATTCCGGGACATATTGGTATTAAACGAGATTGCCGATAAACCAGCGAAGAAGGGTGCATCGACCCCTTTCACCGGCCCAGAGCCTTTCTGTGGCCTGGGAAAAGGGGCACTCTCCGAACTTGTTCGGTTAGAGGAAGAGGCTCATAGAAAACGCCACTGGGATAATCTACCAGGTCTAGAGCAGTCCAAAGCACTTTTAGGAACATATAACTTAAAACGCTTCAAGGAATGTATGAGCTTATCAAAAATAACTTAAGAATTGTTACAGGAATCCTGACAGGACACTGCAGGCTGAACTATCACCTGACTAAACTGGGAATTTACTCGCATGAGCGATGCAGATTTTGCAGGACGGAAAACGAGACTGCACAGCACATCTTAGAAGAATGTCCTGCACTGATGCACAAACGCAAAAGGCACCTGGGTGAACATATGATAACCAAAGGCGAAGTGAAATCCGTAGATTCAGGTTGCATACTAAAGTTTCTCTCGGTTACTGGATTAATAGACACACTGTAATCCATGAAGGGGGCACAATAGATCTTAAGGTCGCAGTGCTTTATCCCCAACAATAATAATAATACCTTCGTCCAACACCCAATTTCCTGTCTGAGTGTAGAAGACCCAAAATCTTCGTTTAACCAAGCTGCGTTGTGGCACCAGAACCGCTTTTTATCCCTATTACATTTTCTCCACCTCTGAGACAGCGTTTTGCAGAAAATTTTGAGTTCCACAACAATGGAATTGCAATCCTGCTCAGTACAGTTAGGTTTTTCAATAACATTGCGAAATATAAACTCGACCACTGCTCAAAATTTCTTCGAAGCGTCTTTTTCTCCATACCATACTGCAAATAAGTGCGTGCCTGCAGGCCGACTTGATTAACAAAAAAACAAAATGTTTAGCATGGGCGGCTCAGGGCAGCTGATCTTGGACAATTTACGCACTGGACCAGCGCCCCCATGGCCCCCCATTCATTACCTCTAACGAGAAATTTGAAAAAAAAAAAAAATGTTTAAGTCGAAACCATTTTTTAGGCTTGCACAAGATTATTTATAGAATAAGAAATCGTTTAAAATTCTTCGTCAACGTGAAAAATTAAAACAATGGGTATGTGGATACTATCAGGCCAATTCTGAACAGGAACTGCCTGGGAGTTTTCTCTCTTTTCCCTTTCCTCCTATCACGAATAAAAATTCCCTGCGGATTTTTTATATTAAATGGCGGAGTTGAGCTGTCAAAGAAGTATCAAAAAGCTCTTGCGAAGTTTAAATTTTCTCCTTCCAAATTTTCGGGGAAAATGCTACTTCCTGGGAGTTAATCATTGGAGGATTTCTTTCTCGGGAGAAATAAATTCCCGGAGAACAAACTCCCTGGGAGTATTCAGAATTGGGCTGTATATGTATGTATATGTCAAATCGAACTTTCTGATATTACTTTTTGTCTATTTCCGGGGTGCACTTATGTAGGAAATTTCAGTTTCAACTTGTGACCAGACATTTGTAATAAAAATATTAATGACTTTAAAAATATAATAAAAATTAAAAAGTTAAATTAAAAAATTAAATATTAAAAGTTTACATCTCCAAGCGCCCTCGCTTGACTTGAAGAATCGTGCTAGCGAAGCAGTCAATGGCACTGTGAATATTCTTCGAAATTATAGAGAAAATGCTGACACACATTTTTCTGATATATTTTCAAAAGTTACCGATATCGCTAAGGAATTGGATTTTGACATTGTCCTTCCTCGGAGAGCGAATAGACAAATTTTTCGGGATAATTATCGTGCGTCTAATGCTGAAGATTATTATCGAAAGGCAATATTTATACCGCTATTGGATAATATTTTGCTCGATCTCCGAGAAAGATTGCCGAAAGATACATTAAACATTTTTGATTTGAACTTATTACTTCCATCTAAAATTGGGGAATATAATACGCCTGACGAAAAAAATAATGCTATCGAACGCGTATAATCGCTTGGAAAACGATACGAACTTTTCTTGGAAAAAGACGGTATCAATTTGGAAGGAGAGTAAAAAGTGTGGTTGGAACGATGGACAAATAAGGAAAGCGAAAGCCATTCCCAAAATCAGCAGCAGAAGTTCTTGGTAAATGCGACGAATGTGCTTTTCCATTGATTAACAAACTTGTCCGCATTCTGGTCACACTTCCAGCTAGTAACGCTACTTCCGAAAGAAGTTTTTCAACCCTTCGCCGGTTAAAAACATGGTTGCGTAGTACCATGGATGAAGAAAGACTGATAGGTCTAGCACTTTTACACGTACACTTAAATATTGAAATTGACACTGAAAGGATAATATAAAGATTTGCAAAAGGAAAGCGCAAAATTGAATTTGCAATTTAAATTATTACAATAAAACTTCTAAATAAGTTGTTAAGTTATTTAATTACATCCTTCATTTTGCCAACATTATAAGCAAGAAATAAGTTATATATTGCATTAATAAACCCAAGGTATAACTTTACATCTTGTGTTTTTTTTTTTTTTAAATAGTACATGCAATTGTTTTTTTAGACCTTGCTCCAAATTCACAAAATGAAAAGTAATATTATATCACAAAATACTTTACTTCACACTTCATAAAAAATACTCGAACCTATATTTGCATGAAAAATAAATTAGGGTTAGATGCCTGTAATTTAACGTTATTTGACAAGTTGATCCCAATTGGTAAATCGTCGAGAATCGAACGATAATCGCAACAATATAATATCAATATGCGGCCAATGTGCCATATTTTTTTAGCAATACTGAGTGCAAACATAACAATTTATTTGTAATCAAATTGGATTTAAGAAAAAATGGGGTAAAAAGGTCCAAAAAGAGCAACTATATTTGTGTTTTGGCATGATAAGAAAGTAGTTGCGAACCCTTCATTACTTTTCGCCATTATTTTGAATCAAACCTTTAATAGAACATGGGATAGAGACAATAACACCAGTCAACACGATTTTTCGGTCTGAATTGCACATGTTACATTTTTAGTTTCTCCTACGCTAAAAATAAGTTTGCTTTTGTAAAAACTAGAGCAATATTTAAATTTTTCAGGAAAAATCAGTAATTTTTTTATTTTTTTATAATTTTACTTTAAATTACGATTCGAAAAGTTTTTGCTGGATATCAAAGTCTTTTTTATTTAAGATTGGTGATAAACAATAACATATAAATATAAAATAACAAGAAATTAACGTCTAAAAGTGAATATTTTTCGTATTTCGTATACTTATCGACGTAAATCAGACAAAAGCAAGCATTAAGAAATAAAAATGAAAATTCAAGTTTTTTTAATGTTTGGAATGAGAATCTAAGCATGAGAACAGAAACCCAAAGAAAAATTTTTTTTTTTTGACTGGTGTAATTTTAACAAAATGGAAGCAGGCTCTTAAAGCCAATAAAATTCTTTTCAAAACAATTATAACATGTTCTTTTTCATAAAATCTCTGCAGTTACTAGCAGACCCGGCGAACTTCGTCCCGCCCAAAATTTTTTTTTTTTTTAACATTTTGGTCCATAATTTTCACCAACAATTGACGTTCACGATTTCCAGTTTGGTGGTTATCAGAAAGCATATTTCCATTGTCGTCTTAAATCACCCAAGGAAAGTGTATGTCCGTACGAAGTTCTTGAAATTCTCCAATGATTTGGCGTTTCACAGCACGGTTAATCGCACAACGAAATAAACTTGAAGAACTTTTTCCTCTTCACTCCCTTGTAGCAACAATGATCCGGTTCGATTGTGAATCTATCTATCCACGAAGCTGTATAGTATAGTTAGTAGCCATTTCAAAATGGGTGAGTATTGTCGTTCTACTAATATACATAGTCTTATTTCAGACGAAATACCTTAAATGTCTTATCAAGGAGCTCATTGGTTCTGATGGTTGATTTAACGTCATTTGAGATTGACCCCTGGACAACTCAATCGTGGTGTCTCCGAATGGAAATTTAACGCTTAGTAATCTTGGCAAATCACGTCCATACGGCCAATCGGAACACACGGGAGTTCGACATACTCGGTGGTCCACCTCGTCGACATAATCGGACATTCACGGCACTTTTTCTCACTTGACGATTTTTAGTAATAACTCTACTCCAGCGTCATGGTGCGCCACCTGGCGACAATAGTATTGCCCCTTCCGTTACCAATATATATCTCGACTATTAGCCATATCGGATCATAAATAATGTTTTTTGTACTAACACGACTCCGGCGCCACCTGGCGGGTCAAACTATTCAGAGAATCACTCAAACACACAAAAAAAGTTTCGTTAAAATCGGTTCACTCACAATCACACGTACATAAGAATTATATATACATATGTACATACAAAGATAGGTAAAAGTTTCAGTACGTTTGAAAGGCGCCAACCCCTTTTTTGAAAAAGCCCCAATATGGGATTGATTTCATATACCTTCATACCATGTTCGAGTACTCTACCACGCTGAACCAAAATAATACCCAAAACCACCGTAAAATTAAAGATTTTTTTTTACAATTCTCAGCTGAAATGAAAAAATGTTAATTTCACCATTTCGACATTATCAATTTTACGTGAAATTTACATATGTACATGAAACGTGATATGATACTCATGTGTTATTGATATGATACTCATGTATTATTGATATGATACTTATGTATAAATAACATGATATTTGTGTAATACTTACGTGAGAGTAGGGTTGCCAGATTTTTTATGCGCAAAATCAGTACATTCGACTTTTTCATGCTAAAAAATCAGTACTTTTCAGTACATTTTTATTCAAAGCAAAATTATGAATGTAAGTAACAGAAAATAATTTAAAACGCCTGAGTTCTTGTTTTTAACAATATTTTGGTATTTAAATAAAATATAGTTCATAAAAAATAAAAGTGTTATTCATTTTAACATGAGTGTACACATCATTATTCACAGAAGCCAATAAATTATTTTATATTTGTGACTTTTTGAATAGCAATAACACTGTACGGCAAAATCAACTTTTTTTCTGGGTATTTTATTTATTTATTTTTAATTACTGTATGTAAACTACTAAAAAAGGTAAAAACATAGTCGTGGTACGCCCTTTTCTCTTATTTAAACGATATATAACTTTTTCTATGTTACAGCTGCTATAAAGGGGTCAAAGGTTGGGTCTTCGAAAAATTAAACACCTTATATTTCAAACAAGTTTGAACTGATTTTTAAAAAAATAATATCGTCGTAAACGTGATTAAACCCGCTTTCTTCTGATATGCAATTTGTATACTTCGTATGTATAAATCTGAGAAAAAACATTTAAAAGGAATAAATACCTTCTTTTTTTTTAAATATTTTAAACAAAAATGCCGTACGGGTTCACTAGTAGTTCATAAAATATAAAAATGTTATTCATTTTAACATGAGTGTACACATCATCGTACACAGGAGCCAATAAATTATTTTATATTTATGACATTTTTGAATAGCAATAATGAGATCATTCCCATTTTCAGTGTTTAAATAGTCAACGAATTCTATACATTTCATTTTAAAATTACTTTTAATTTGAAGATCACTTTCAAAAATTTTACTTAGAAGCTGGTTTCTCTCTTTGCGCCAGGAAACAAACTTTATTCTTAAGATCCTCTCATGCTGTAAAAAAGTACCAGTTTTTAAGGAGTTCATCTATATTTCCTCATAGCTTAAATAATTTTTAAACTGTGAAAGACTAAGAATTCGCTAAAAAGAGTATCTAACTTGTATGCAAAACTCTTTTACAGAGTCAGTTAATTGAGAAAAAGGAGTTGTAAGTTATAGGCAAAAGCCATTCCAATATTGAAATGTATTGTTATTAAACTGAAAGTTATTTTCAAGGTAACTAACAACACTCGACAAAAATTTAAGCCTTCTTTTAAAATAATTTAAGCTCCATCATATTATCGCAACTGGTACGTAACGACCCGGCGATATGCCCATAAGACGATTGATCTTGTTGTTTTAATTTCTTGGGCATATCAAACATTATCTAAAACATGTCAACTATAATTAAATTATATTCTTCTTATTTTTTACAGTACAGTTTAAGGAAGTTCCAACGTTATGTAAAACCCTTAAGAAAATACTAAAGTATTTTGTTTGAATAGAAAATTCAGTACAAATAAGTACAAATTTTGAAAAATCAGGACATTAGCGTACTGATTGAAGAAATGAATAAAATCAGTACAAGAGTTGAAAAATCAGTACTGTACTGATAAAATCAGTACGTCTGGCAACCGTACGTGGGAGTGCCGTTAAAATTACATTTAAAACATGTTGATTTCAGATAAAAATCGTACCCAAATGGAATTGTCGTTTAATAATTTTTTATATATTTGTTTTATTTCTAAATAAATGGGTACATATTTGCAATTTTATTCAAATACATACATATGAATGTATACAGTGAACCAAAAAAGTCTACCTACAGAGAATTTGGGGCAATGGATACACAATTTTTTATTTTAAATACTTTTCGCAATTTTTTATAATAATATAGTTCGAACTAGAGATGGGCACGGGCCTAAATCTTCAAGCCCGGCCCGGCACGAGTGCAAAATCAACTTTCAAAAAAACGCACGAGCCCGCACGTTAAGAATTTTAGTGGGGGCCGGCCCGGCCCGGCCCGGCACGACGGGAAACGTCCCAGTCCGGAAATAAAGAGCTAACTTTTATTGTATGTATACGTATGTACATATTTTTAATTTTGTGTTTATGTATGTATATTTACTTAAGAGAATCAATTTTTTACATCAAAGATTTGTATATGCAGATTTCTGGAAAGCAGAAAAAGTGGAAGGTATTTTATGTAGAGATATGTAAACAAAACTACTAAGTAGCTAATTTTTTCTATCGGTTTCCAAATATTTCTTTGTTTGCTTTTCTCTTGTCAAAAGAGTTTTAATATGTACTATTTTTTTTTTGGTATAAAAACAAAAGCTTATCTAAATTTGTTGTATTAGCAAAGGGCTTTTTCGTGCTTATTCGTGCTTTTATGAAATTTTACTGAACGCCCATGCACGCACGAGTTCGTGCTGACAGAAAATATTTCGGCCCGTGCGCATCTCTAGTTCGAACCTCAATATTGTTTTAGTTCAAAGGGTACCTTATGCATATTAGCGTAAGCCGATAATCTGCTTTTTTAGAATTTTGATTGGTAATAGCAAAAATATGTTTTATTATGCTATAAAAACTATCTGTGTGAAAGATGAAAATATTTGGTCAATATCTTAGGCTCGCCCAAGTCCATCAAAATTCAATGTGCTCAATATATGTCTCGCTCCATAAATTGATAGCATCGCTTTCTTCACCACTCATAAACTTCATTTTATTCATAAGTGAAATGTAATAAGAAATGTAATTTCCTTCTCAGATATATTTTCCTCCACTGAGATGTTGCCATTAAGTTTTATGCGATTGTAAAAAATGCGAGATATTATCAGAGCGTCCTTGCACGATATTTAACATCTTTCCTTATTTTCAGTAGGGAAAATGTCTACAATTTCATCAGCCAATTTATTATTTATTACTTTTCTATCACCTGAATCTAACTTTTGCTTCACTTCTTATAAGCTCAGTAGACATTTATCATTTTTTCGAATTTTTCACCATGTCAATTACGCATAAAAGAAATAAAATAGCCGCCGCTTCCAAAGAACGCTTACCGTGACTTCCACCGAAGTGAAATAGCTAGCTAGTTTTCAATTCAATTTCGAATATTTCCATTCATGCTTGGAGTCAATATACATAGATTCATCTGATAACTAAAAAGAAAATCTTTAACATTCAAACAAAACATACTACAACTTTATAAATAAGTACATACAATACTTTCTTGCGCTTCCACAGCTTCATTTTTATAAGCTTTTATTTAACTTGGTCATCCAGCGCAAATCGTGGAAACTTCCAATCGATTTTAAACTAACTTCCCGACAAGTTAGAGACTTGAAATTTTCAGCATAGTTCCAATCACGATGACAATGCAATTTAAAATATAAATGAATTCCCTATATGGTCCAGGGGTCTTGATTCAAAGTCGGTCAAAAATTAGTAAAATTTATGGCTAATTTGCCAAAGAACGTAAAACCAGAGCAAAGCTATTTATGGCAAATTCTAGATATCAACCTA
>NW_016159047.1:98572-98768 GCF_001687245.7 Rhagoletis zephyria
ACAAAACGTAAGCAAACAACATTTTGCTTGCATAGTCTTCTGTTCTCTTTCATTGCAAGTTGAATTATTTTAATATCTATTGCAAAATTTCGTACATAAAATAAAATTAAACTATTTCATATATAACGCTTTTATAACTGGACTAATAATTAGAAAATAAAGTAATGTAAAAAAAATATTTTTTTAAAAATAAGCT
>NW_016159048.1:0-18274 GCF_001687245.7 Rhagoletis zephyria
TCAGCTGAAAATACCGAGCAGTAGGTGGGTAAAGCACCAACGGTAAAGGCAGCACCAAACGTAGCAAACGTAGTATTGGTGTCAGATTTGGATCCATCGGTGTAAATCACTTCCCAACCTTCGTAAGGCTGTAAGGCTTCATTATAAAGTTGTAAGTACTCATGGGAGCTAGTGTTGTGTTTAAGGCAATTCTGAAGATCAGATATAATAGAAGATGTAGGAACCTTGAAAGGTGGATATGCGGATGTTTTAATAAATACTGGTGTTGATATGACGTTTGCTTGATGTATTAGTGATATGCATCGTGATAATGTAGATACGACTTTAGTTTTTTTTGTTTGAAGCATGGCAGATTGTATTTGTTTAAATAGCAGCATATTCCTGCAATGGAGCAGTTTTGGTACCAGCATCATAGTATTGTGTGTAGCCCTCATAGAAATATCTGGTATTCCTGCTTCGGCAATACGAATGGATGTAGTTACGTGAAGCACGCTTGCATCATCTTACTAATATTATAAATGTGAAAGTTTGTATGTTTGGATGTTTAAGAAATCATCACGCGGAAACGACTGAACGGATTTGCATGAAATTTTGTACNAATCCGGGACAAGCAGCTAGAGCAAGTCTTCAACTCCTGATGTTACAACAAATTCGTACACCCGAATCCCTCTACCAATGGGGTGCTGTATGTTTCCAATGGGATGCCTGTAAAAAATAACTGCAACTAACTTTTCAGTGGACTTTATTTCGACTTTGACTACGTGCCAATTACTTTAATCCTATTTTAAGCTAGTTTAAAAGGTTAAATAACATCAAGTTAGGGAACTTTATAACCTTATTTAACGAATCTTTAAATCAATAAATAATTTTATTCTTTATAGTTTTTATTGTAATAAAAGCGTGTTGTTCGTGTTTTTTTTTCTATAATTTTATTACTCATTAGGTTTATTTTCACACACCTTTTTTTTTTGTTTTAATAAAAGGACTAACCTTGTAGCTATCATTGGAGGTCTAATACTCTTTTCCAATGAGTGTTGTTGATGTTGCTGATGTTTCGGTTTCATTGCAAAAGAATATTAGACCTCCAATTATAGAAATAAGAAAAAGAAAATACACACCTTTCCTAAAACCAAACCTGTTTTGTTGTAACATCAGGAGTTGAAGACTTGCTCTAGCTGCTAGTCTCTTAAAATTTCTTCCAATTACGTCGTAAGCAGATTTCCCATGTGAGCTTGCAACAAAGTCCAATTCTGACATTTCCTTGAAGGGATTTTCATGATTTCAGACCTTTAGTAAAGTTAATATCATTTATTCATATTGTTTTTGTTTTTTACACACCTCTTCCCTTTCAAAAATGTAAAATTTCATAAAATTTATATGTGTATTTATCAAAACAGCAAATTTGGGTTTACCGCGTACGGACGTGTCTCACTCGAGCTCTGTGTTTATTTTGATTCTCGATTTTATCATACTTCATAGTTTGTGCAATACAAATATTGTTTTTGTGACAACAAAAGAAAGAAAGTAAAATATTACATTTAAATCAAACAAATAAATAAATATAAATAAATAACTAAATAATAATAAAACAATTTGTGCACTACAAAAACTATAATCAATTTGTTTTGACATTTTTGGCCTGTGTTCGTATTCTACACAAACAATATGCCTTGCTTCTGTGGACAAAAAGTTGAACGCGCGCAAACCAGTGTGCAGTGCGAGAAGTGTAAGGAGGTGTTTCACCTGCAGTGTGTTGTTGGCACTTTGGCTGCTGATTTAAATTACTTTAAAAATGCCGATGAAATTTATATTTGTGGCGATTGTGCTGTCGCTCATCGTGAGGTTGAAATGTCTTCGCATAATGCTGTCGCTGTACAACAACAACAACAACAACAACAGCATGTAAATGATAAAGAGCAAGATTGTTTGCTATCATCTATTCTTGCTGAATTGAGAAGTTTGCGAATAGAGCAAGCAAGTGCAGTGGCGGGTATACACTCTCTGCAGGCTGACAAAAACAGGTTATTAGGCGAATTAGAACTTGTGCGCTCTGAGCTTATTAATTTACATAAGCTATATGATGAAGTGGTTGCTGGTGCGCTTACCTCGCTCACATCAGAGGTCAAGGAACTACATTGCAGCGCTAGCATAAAAAAGGGAAAGATAGGTAGAGCTAAAAACACCAAGCAAACTGCCGAAAAGCAAAATAACAACACAAAACTTCCTAGTGATGAGCTCAGTAATAACAATGCTGAGAGTACAGCAGTGACAGCTGACAAAGTTTTTGTTGATAAAAATGTTGTTAGCACTGGTAATATTAATGATGTCTTGCATGCAAATGCAGCTGAAGCTTACAGTGCTGTTGATCTCTCTCGAGCCGCTGCCGTTATCGACGTCACCGGAGAGAAATCAATCAATTCAATTACACCTAATGACGCTGCTACTGCTTCGCTACCGTCATATGCTAACGTCATTACTGCCACTGTGCCATCGCCACCGTCACATGATAATGTTGCTGCCGCTGCTCATAGCGACTCTTCACCTGCAGTTGATGTTATTAATGCACCCAGTAGGAATCATTTTACGGGTGAACTTTTAGTAATTGGAAGTAATACGTCGAATGAACTGGAGGTTGCTAGTCACACTAAATGGGTTCATCTGTCGTCTTTCAACACCTCGGTAACTGCTGATAATATCATCGCCTATGTAGCCAAGCATGCATCTATTGACCCGAAATTTCTGCTTTGCTTCGCTCTTGTGAAAAAAGGCGTGAATGTCGAGTCGCTAAGACGAGTTAGTTATAAACTCGGAGTGTCGTCGACTTGTTACAACAAATTGCTTGACCACTCACTTTGGCCAGCGGGTATCAAGGTGCGGCCATTTCAAAATTTTCAATAAACAGGGGAGGTAGCGTTGGTAGTCAAGTGACGTCCTCCCGAGCTACAAATCATTGCAACGAGCTAACCAGCCCAACGTCACTTAAATCAGTTTCAATATTTTATCAAAATGCAAGTGGCATACGAACAAAATCTAATAAATTTAGGATTGCTTCAGCATTACATGAATATGATATTGTTGCTATTACCGAAACCTGGCTATGTGAACAAATTTCCAGCTCCGAGTTCTTTGACAACCATTACACTGTCTATCGCCATGATAGGTGCCCTATTGCTAGTGGCTGCGCTCGAGGTGGAGGAGTGTTATTAGCAGTTAAATCTAGCCTAAATAGCAGTTTAGTAGCTTTGCCCTTTGCTGATAAATTAATCGAACAAGTCTGTATAGATGTATCAATTTCTAATGTCAAACGTATTTTCATCTTTATATCTTGATATTCCGCCTAACTCTAGTTTTAATGTTTATGAACAACATATAAATAACATAAAATTTGTCAGTGAATCTGTTGCACCTATTGGCAGGTAATTGTTATGGGTGATTTTAACTTACCTGACATTATTTGGTCATTTGACAATGGCTGGTTACTACCCTTCAATATTAAATCCGATATTGAATCTTGTGTCACTAGTTTCTTCTTATCTAACAATTTTCAACAATTGAATCTGTTTGCAAATTCCAATGACAAAATACTGGATTTGGTATTTGCAACAGAAGATCTCAAGTTAGCATGTGAATTGAATTTGTCACCCATATCACGAAACACAACTCATCATAAGGCTTTGACTATTAAATTCGAATTTCTAAGTTTTCAGCGTCTTAATAAGAACCCCGAGCCTCTATTATGTTTTAGAAAAGCCAACTTTGATGCTTTGAACACCTTTCTTAACCGCACTAACTGGGATTTTTTAGATTTCATAGAAGATCCAGACTTAATTTATACAAATATTTGCGACATTTTGTCCGATGCTGTTAATAAGTTTGTGCCTTTGAAATCCTCCAAGTCCAAAAATAAACCACCTTGGTTCAACGCGGAATTAAGCCATCTAAAAAACATTAAAAGTAAAGCTCTAAAAAAATACAGAAATTCGAAGTCTCCCGTGGACCTTCAAACCTTCAACCACTATAAAAGCGAATTTGACAGACTTCATAAATGGCTCTTTAATCAATATATAACTAAAATTGAAGACAGCCTGAAACTCAATCCGTCTTCGTTCTGGAAATACGTGAATTCTAGGCGTAAATCTTCCGGCATACCTGATAGAATGGAATACAAAGGCTATGTATCCAATACTACGCAAGAAACTTGCAATCGATTTGCCTCATTTTTTCAAGAAGTTTATGAAAGCTACCAGCCCTCAGACAGTCCTACAAATTCGAGACAAACTAATCTTAATTTTATTGACGCATTTATTATCACTGAAGATGATGTTGCAGATGCAATCTTGCACCTCAAAACAAGTTTCAACTGCACTAATGGGTTTCCCCCAATATTTTTCATTCGGTGCGTGGATTCCCTTGTTAAACCAATCGCCAAACTTTTTAAGACATGTTTACGCCTGGGAACATTTTTAGACCGTTGGAAGTCATGTTCAATTGAACCCATTTTCAAATCTGGAGACAAAAGTCTCATCTCCAACTATCGAGCTATTGTAAAGCAGGGGGTCTTTCCTAAAATTTTCGATCACATACTTAACAAAAAGTTACTCGAACATGTTCAGCATGCCCTAACCAGCTGCCAACATGGGTTTTTGCCAGGGAAATCAATAGTAACTAATCTGTCTCTTATTTCAAATCACATTATCACTGCAATGGAAAAACATTCGCAGCTCGATGTCATATACACCGACTTCTCAAAAGCTTTTGATAAAGTTGATCATAACATTCTATTACTGAAGCTCAACAAATTTGGTGTTTCCGGCACTTTACTGAACTTTTTCAGAAGTTTTCTTCTTGGTAGAAAATTATCGGTGATAATAAACTCAATAAGCTCGAACACTGAGGTCTATGCCACATCAGGCATTCCTCAAGGAACTCACATTGGCCCTCTGTTGTTTTCCTTTTTATAAATGACTTACCGTCGCATATCATATCGTCCAAGTGCTTAATGTTCGCAGATGATGTTAAGATATTCCTCAATATCAATAATCTTCTTGATTGCCAAAAACTCCAGCAAGATTTAAACATATTCTTAAATTGGTGTACCGTCAATAACCTAAGCCTAAACATTAGCAAATGTTGCGTTGTTTCCTATAGCCGCCGCGCATATGTCCATACCTTCAACTATTCTCTGGATGGCGTTGATTTGTTGCGTAAATCCGAAATTAAGGATTTAGGAATTATCTTTGACACCAAATTAACTTTTTCAAAACATATTGATCTGGTCTCATCTAAAGCGTATTCGATGGTAGGTTTCATAATTAGGAACACCAAAGATTTTAAGGACCCTATGACTCTGAAAACACTCTATATTGCTTTGGTAAGGAGTATTTTAGAATATGGGGCGATTATATGGAACCCATACTACACAAAGTACTCTGATAAAGTAGAGATGATTCAAAGAAAATTTACCAGATTTGCTATGAAAAGAGTGTTTTTTGAAAATGATATTCCAAGTTACGTATCAAGGAGGAAACTCCTTGGCTTACAATCTCTAGCGGACAGAAGGTCGTATCTGTCGCTGCTATTTGCTTACAATGTTTTATCTGGCAATATTGATTGCCCAGAAATATTTGTTCTTTTTCGAGTACAAGAATCTAATATAAATCTCAGAAATCCCAGAAAGTTTATTGAGGGTTCACATAAGTCGCTTTACTCTTATAACGAGCCGATAGCCAGAATCATTCGCCTTTGTAACACATTCGCTCCGCAAATTAATTTTAATGTTAGCCTTTCTTGTTTTAAGTTAAGCCTTTTTGCACTGTTTAATTAAATATCAAAACATGATCATAGTCTGTAAGAAATTCTGTTTCGATGACTGAAATAAATAAATAAATAAATAAATAAATAAATATTGCTCGAGCGTTAGACGATCTAGAGTCTAAACGCATAAGTAGCCCATTACGCCCATTTGGGTACTCAAAGTTGACATTATAGAAAATGTTTTTATGTAAAAATAAAAATAAAAATAAAATGCTATAATCAAAAAAAATCAAGAAGAGAAATGTTTACTTAATTATTTTTTTTGTTTTTATACGTTGCACATTAATGTAGAAAATGTACAATTAAAGCCCATAATACGACGGAAGAAATACATTTTTTATCATTAAGTTTCGTTAAAAGGTTTCCAAGATAAAGCACTTTAAGGAAAGATATGTATGACGTTTTCTTAAAATTTAAGTCCCGTGTAAATAGGCAACCCTACGTCATATCGGCAAAAGAAAGGTATGTATGACGTTTTCTTAAAATTTAAGTCCCGTGTAAATAGGCAACCCTACGTCATGTCGGCAAAATATGCTGCACGTATATTCATGTCACCTAGACCTTCAATCTCTTCAACTTTCATCCAAATCCTGAGAGGTCGCGCACAGATGTGACCACGGTGACATGAAATGCCTCATATGTGTTTAAGTAGTACTCGAAAATATTGTCCAATTAGCTTGCTTTTGACACAAGTTATTTTCTTACCATGCTCAACCCCTCCCCCTTGAAATGAGCTACATAATAAAATAAGTATGTTCATATGTTCATAAATGATTTCATCTAGCCATTAATTATGGCATTATCGAAATTCGTAAATTTAAAAAAAAAAATGACTACATGTCTCGCAGATCTGCCTTGCGGAGAGATTCATAAGGCAGTCAGTGTTCATAAAACACTTCCTTTTCACATAAGCTTTCAGTATTCTCCAATTCTCCACCGATATTATTTATACAGTACAGCGAAATTGCTTTACCACTTCAATGAGGAAGGAATCCGAATCCCTATGAAACCAAATAATAGAGGAGCACTTACCACGTAGAAATTACAGCAAGTGAAATTTTTTCCGAATGGTATCTAATTATCTATATACTTAACTACATAAAATGATAGCCGTTTTCGTTGTGCTGCGAGATGAGCAAAATAAATAAAAGCTTGTAAAATTAGGGTCAGAGTAATGCTTTGCTAATTGATAATACATAGTTGCATAATTTTTAAGGCACACATTTACAAAAACCGTTGATAACCTCCTGAAAAGAATACGAACGTTTTTGAAGCTAATTTGTGAAAAGAACGTTAAAAGCTCTATTCACCTTTTAAATAGCAATGCATAGATTCTCTCAAAGATTTGCCGTCTTGCGAAGGCTTTTCATCAATAGTCTTCGCAAATCGGCGCGAGTGTCTTTCTAACTTAGCCATGGTTGCGCTACAGAAGATGAAATGTAATCCAAATTGAGGCTGCTATTTTTTGCTCCATTTTCACTATTTATCACCATTAAAATGGGCTGTTTACCACCAACAATGCAGGCAAATTTTGACAGGTGCTTTTGTTGCATAGCGCCACTTGCGGATACTAAAATTTAGGCTAATCTATTTTTAGCGAAAAGCGGATAAAATGTTAGCTTTCGTATTTTAGCATATTTTAGCTATAACGAAAGTTAGAATCCGGCTGCTGGTAGACACAGTTGGCTTTTTGATTTCGAAAAGCACTTCATCAGCAAGAAACGCAACGTTTCCAGATCTAAATATTTCAGCATCCTTTCCAAGTTGTTTTCCATAATTTTCGTCTTTCTTTGATAAATAATTGCAAAAAAGACGCGTTTTTTTCTTCTAAGAGTTTCGTGGAACTTTTGCAAATATCAGCAGCACCAACTTTTTGCAACATGGTTGACAACCGAAGAAAGCTTTTCTTTTTTCGAACATCCTAGCAGACAAACTTCAAACAACTCGCCTTTTGTAATAGCATAGCAACCCAGAAAAGAGTTTTTCTTGAGAACGGCTAAAAACGGCGGCTTAAGTAAAAATAAAATCAACTCATTACATCTCAATTTATTTAATTCCTTTTTTTTTTTTTGCCGAAAGTTAAAAAAAATTGTAAAAGCTGACCTAAAATCATAAATCAGAAAATTTTTGAGGTTATGCAACGAAGTATATTTTTGTTTGCATACAAAGGATAAAAGGTCACTTTTTTTAATTGGGACATATGTAGGTACTCACTTATATTTTTGTTCTCCATTTAAAATTCCAACTTTATAATTAATTAAGTTTAATTATTCCAACTTTATAAAAAAATTCACTTGAAACTTAAGAAATAAACAGGTTGCGCAAACAACGTGTCAATAACGTTTTGAAAGTGTAATACTACGTTCAAGTTGACGAGCTAAACATGCTAAATGTGTTTGAACCAGTTAAATGAACAAAACATGTTCATAAACAAGTTAAATCGCATGCAATTGTTGTTGGAAAATTGAACCAGTTAAATCATTTAACTCTTTGAAAACCAGTTCAGCGCAGAGTTTTATCAGAAAGCTTTCTACTCCGGCCAATCAGAAAGACCCAAAAGCTTTCATTTGAAACACCAACGTTCAAAAATTTATATTCAGAAAAATATTAAAAATTAAAAATTATCAAAACATATCAAAATTGTATGCATGTCTTCTCACCAAAAAGAGGCCAAGGCGATAACTAGTTATTTACCATCAGGCCTCACCGTACTCAGAGATAAATAGTGCATAGGAACTTAACATTTTGAGATCTCCAAGTAAACCGTATGCGTTAATATAATATAATGAAGCAGACGTACGCACAAAACAAATTTAAACACAAAAAATTAATTTTGAATATTTTTTTTTAATTTTTATTTGAAATCAAACAACCGTCAAAATTTACTCCAAATGTTCAATGTGAACGATTGTGTTTTACAAAAAGCTTTTTCTCATTTAACAAGTTAAATGGGGCCAATTTGAACGTAATATAACTTTGTGTGATTGCTGTCTAACGGTGATTTTCATCTTACAAAAACAAAGTGAAGTTTTTGTTATTTTGGAGTATTCCCTACAGATTGGCAACAAAAAATAATGTAAAACTGTGTTTACGAAATTGGACTTTCGCACAGCCAAATGAAACATTTGACCTAATGTGCACTGTGGCTTCAGAACTCCTCAGAATTAATTCTCATGGTTTTTGCACAAAGTCGGAAATTTGGATTTATATGGTTTTTGTTGGGAAAAGAGCTTTACTTACAAAAATAATAAACATTAAATAAACAAAAGAAAAATAGCCGAACCTTGCTAAAATGTAGAATCCTAATTTATATTTTGATCACTGTATGTGTTCCTCGATTCGAAGCACAGGCATTCAGATTAGAAAATAATGGGCCTTATCGTGAATTTCATGTGGGCAAATATTCCCAAAAATTATAAAGCAAAACAATAACAATTTTACACAATTTGTTTTTGTTTTGCATGTCAAATTACGGGAACGATTTATTCACATGGAATTGGCAATAAGGCTGAATAACTGTTTATGGAGAAAGTTACGATCTTATTCCAACATCATGTAAAACTGGTTCATAAACATACAATTTTAATGAGCTTTGAAGGCGTCGAAATACCGAACCCCGAATACGGGACAAATACAGGACATTAAAAGAAATACAGAACATTTGGCATCCCGTATAAAATAAATTAATTGCCAGGATAATTGGTCAAAAAAGAGGACTGCCCCGTATAATACAGGACGGATGGTCAAGGTAGATATGATATCAAATCCCTTACGAAGCAGTCGACAACCTCCATGGTGGCCATGAAATGCCGCAGATCTCCAGGAAACTATGGCCGTAGCTCAGCGCTGAACGCACTGGCCTACTACTGAGCTTAGATAAGCAGAATATCAGTTTGTTAGTATCTGTTATAACAGGACACTATCGACTAGGCGTACGGCTACATGACTTCTGTAGAAGTTGTCAAGATGAAGAAGAGGAGGAAACGATTCTACACCTGTTGTGCCAGTGCACTGCTCTATCCAGACGAAGGCTCTCCACCTTGGGTAGACAATTCTTCGATATCCTGAAGGACCTTCGACGCGTTGAAATCAAGGATCTTCTAAACTTCCTGCGAAGCTCAAAATGGTTTTAGGAGGGATTGGGAGCTGCTGGCCCACATGCGGTATCACAATGGAACCGGAGCCTAAGTGTGTCTTACAGACGATCACGACAATTTAACCTAACTTGGTTAGGCCATTTGGTACCGATTATTGGGCACCGGCAATTCAGCACATCACTATTTGCAAGTGACTGTTGCGAGCGGGGAGCGAAGTTTTTCGAAATTGAAGCTCATAGACGTACTTAAGATCTACTATGTCCCAAGAAAGATTAAACGCTTTAGATATCTTACCTAACAAAAACGACATTGTCACTCATATTGAAAAATTTGCTCAAGCCAAAGCACGCGATGTAAACTTTTTGTAATTAATAATAGAAAATTTTAATTATATCAAAAATTGCAAATCCTTAAATTTCGACAATTTTTGCAATACATTGATTATCCTATAAAAAGAAAAGCCGAGGTCATAGACATTACTACCAAAGGGCAAAGTTCTATTCACGCCCCCTCGTTGCTTCTAAAGCCGGCTCTGGCCTTAGTCGCTACGGATATGTAACTCGGATTTTGTGCTATCGGGCAACCAAACGCTAATAGTTCCGCATTGATACATGGTGCTCAGTACAGTTCTACGCCTTTACGTCCATTAGTCACCATCCATCATCACCGTTCAGCTATCGTCGCCGCAAGAATGCCTGCTGCCATATTCGCCATCCGCCACCATCCACCAGTTGGAGGAGACCCCCATACGCCTGCAAGGAAGCCCTGTGCGCGGCTATATGGAGTCCCATCACCTGGCTCTGACGAGGTTGAAAAACAACAAAGCTACAGGAGGTGACCGCCTACTAGCCGAACAATTCAAGTACAGCGGCGCACAGTGAGGAAAACGAATATAAATTTACATAGGTGCCAACTACCGCAGGATCAGCCTTCTAAGCATAGGCTAAAAGGTCTTATCGAGTATATTGTGTGAAATACTGAAGCCCACCGTCAACGAACTGTGTGGCTTTAATAATAATAATAATATTTAAGCACTTACACTTTTTGCTGAATGTATGACCGAGCTTCTCCTCCAATTGTGGTGTGATGTCGTTACACAATTGGAGAGACATACAGCTTTACGCCACCTCCGAAAGGCAAATGGATTTTATGAGAAGCTTTTTCATGGCAGAAATACAATCGGAGGTTTGCCATTGCCTGCCGAGAGGCGGCCGGGGCTAGAAAAAACTTTTTCTAATTCAGAGAACTACTCTGACACAGTGTGGCTTTAGACCTGACAAATCCGCCATAGACCAGGTATTCACAGTACGCCAAATATTGGAGAAGAACTGCGAGAATGCTACCGACATACCCATCTATTTGTCGATTTCAAGGCCAGTTTCGACAGTACGAACAGAAATTGTGTTTATGCCGCGTTGCCTGAATTGGGTATTCCTGCGAAACAAATACGGCCATGTATAATTACGTTGAGTAATACCACAAGCCCCACCAGAATTTGAAAGGACCTCTCCGAGCCGTGTGATACCAAACGACGTTTCAGACAAAGTGACTCCCTTTCGTGTGATTTCTTTAAACTGATGTTGGAGAAAATAATAAGAGCCGCAGTCCAATTACTGGCGTATGCCGGTGACATCGACATCGTCGATAAAAACAAAGGCTACGTCTGTTCTGCCTTCTCGGGATTGGATAGAGAAGCAAAGCGAATGAGTCTGGTGGTAAATAAGGACCAAACGGAAGTATTCCCTGACATCAGACAAACAGTCAGAGCATAATCGTCTCGGCACGCACGTCACTGTTGACGGTTACAAGTTTGAAAAAGTAGACGACTTCATTTATTGAGGCACCAGCCTTAAAACCAATAATAGTTGCGTTCGCGTAGCTGTTAATTGTTCATGTTTAACCAAAACTTTCAGGTTAGTGCGTTCGCGTACGCAAAAAACTTGCAAAGTAGGGGAAATTGAGAGAGCAAAGTGACATTTCATTTTGAGGGGAAGCTGCTAGTTTCTGCTGGAAAAATTTTTGCCAATAGGAAAACAGCTGGTAGAAATTTACGCAAATCACAAAATTTAATTTGATGGTTTTAAGTTAAAATGATAAAATGCGACTAATTAAACTTGTAAGAACCAAGTAGTTATTCGTTAAATCAATAAACTGTGTCAGGAAAACTTTTTGTGATGAGTTTTCGTACGTTTTAAACTTTGCAATTTTGAATGTAGACAAAAATTCTCTCAGCTGTTCGTCTGACTTGCAAGTTTCTGCAAATTTTCTGTTCGCGTACTATTTTAGATATATTTCTCATGAGAGAACAGATGACATTTCGCCAGAATTTTGCTGTTGGATGTTTTTTACTGGAGATGTTAAACGAACACACCTAATAATGTCACCCTGAAATCCAACGGAGGATCACTTTTGCTGCTTTAGACTGAGTAGGCAATTGAGATGTGAGTCCTCTCTCGTCGTACAAAAATCACACTCTATAAGTCACTCATAATGCCCGTGCTGGTGTATGGCGCAGAAGCATGGTCAATGAAAACACTTGGTGAAGCGGCTCTTGGAGTTTTTGACGAAAATTCTATGGAATATTTACGGGCTTTGCGCGTTGTCGATGGCGAATACCTCACACGATGGAATGTTGAGCTGTATGAGTTGTACAACGATGTAGATATAGTGCAGCGAAATAAAATACAGTGGCTGCGCTGGCTTGATCATGTCGTACAGATGGATAGGAACGCTATAGCTCTGAAAGTATTCAACGCGGAAAGACCAGGTGGAAAAGGACTTGGCTTCACTTGGCATTTCCCATTCGCGTCATCAGCGTTTGCACTTTCCTACGATCGTAGTAAATTTGCTAAGATTTTTACAAAATTTTGAAATTTGCTACCCCACTACGTTTTATCCTACTTTTTCTACGCTTTTTTATTTCAGTCAAAATATTTATTTTTTTTCTTTATTTATATTTATACCATAAATAAATAAATACCAAATAAATAAATAAATATTTATACCATGATAAAAATGTTGAAATGAAACCCTAAATCAATTCACATATTCATGCAACCTTGTATAATGTCAAACTTTGAAAATGTAGCATCAACTGAAATTTACTTACTTGCGTTTTCTTCTTCAAAGAGTACACATCAAATAAATCGAATTACTGAATTATAACGTAACGTGTGTGTGTGTGTTTTTTACTTGGAACTGCTACTTCCATAGCGCAGGAATCTCTTCAACAGGTTATGAGGCCCAGGTGCAAATTCCTGGAGTCCAAGTAAAATTGCGTTTCGGTTAAAGTAAAATGACTTCGTCATTGTTTAATATAGACAAATTAAATGAGTCCAATTTTGACTCGTGGAGTGTGCAACTCCAAAGCGTGCTTATTCATCAGGAGCTATGGTCCGTTGTGAACGGAGAACTCGTGCGTCCAGCGAGTGGTGCGGATGAAAAAGATGTGTTGCTATGGAAAGCAAAAGATGAGAAGGCTAAAGCTACGATAATTCTCAGCATAACGCCCATGCAAATTCAACATGTTAAGAATTGCACGTCAGCAAGCGATGCATGGAATAGTCTAGAAAAAGTTCATCGACCTAAAGGGCCAGTGAGAAAAGTTACATTATTTAAGCAGTTACTTGCTACGCGCATGAATGATGGAGAGTGTGTGCAGCAATACGTTTGCAAGTTCACATCGATTGCAGAAAAACTTGCAGAAATTGGTGTTAGTCTACAAGAAGAATTTTTTGTGATCATGCTTCTAGCTAGCTTGCCAAGGTCATACGAAAATTTGGTTGTGGCACTAGAATCACGCGACGAATTACCAAATTTAAATGCGGTAAAAATTAAATTAATTGAAGAAGGTGAAAGACGAAAATCGCTTAGCTCAGAGTATGCTGAAAGCAGCGTACAACAAGCATTTGTTGCGCATGAGTATTCAGGCACAAAAAAGAAAAATTCCACGAACGCAAAGTCAGACGACAACGCTAATACAGCATGCAAAGGCAAAAGCAGTGACAAACGGTCAAATTTGAAATGTTTTTGCTGCGGCAAGAAGGGACATTTCGCTGCTCAGTGCAAGCAAAGGCAACGCGAGAGTTCACAACAGAGCAACAAAAACAACAACGGGTTGTTTGTAGCAGTCAACAATGATGTGTTACATGCCAACGCATGGTGTGTCGACAGCGGTGCTTCTTCGCATTTATGTTGCAATCGCAATATGTTCGATGAGTTCGAAATATGCGAAGAATCAATAATGGTAGCAGGTAACAACAAAATGTTGGCGACAGGCAAGGGAGTCGTTCATATAAAAACAAAACTGTTCGACGTCACACTTGTCGATGTTCTCTATGTACCGGGTTTGCAGTGCAACTTCATATCAGTTGCGAAGGCAGTCAACAGAGGGTATGTTGTTGAATTCAAAGGCGACGCAGCGGCTATCATCAACAAGCACGGAGGAATCGTTTTGCGTGCAAAAAAGATAAGTGACCTCTATTTGTTTGAACAAAATCAAAACAAAATATTTTTTTCAAGGCAAGCTATTGAGGATGGGATGAAGTGGCATCAACGTTTCGGTCACTTGAACTTCACAAGCATACGAGAGTTGGTAAACAAGGAAATGGTACGAGGGATGAATGTAAACATACCGGCAAATATAAGTTGTGCTGTGTGCATGACAGGCAAGATCAGCCAGCGACCATATACATGTGCAGAAAATCGTGCTACAGATATTTTGGGGTTGATACACACAGACGTTTGTGGCCCTGTAAATAAAGTATCAATTGGTGGTGCACGTTATTTTTTAACTTTTATCGACGACAAGACCCGATACGTGTTTGTTTATTTTTTGCGGCACAAACATGAAGTGTTCGAAAAATTTAAAGAATTTAAATCTATGGCAGAGTGCCAGACAGGCAAGAAAATTAAAATGTTGCGAAGCGACAACGGTGGAGAGTTCGTTAACAATAATTTTGACACATTTTTAAAAGACAATGGCATAGTGAGGCAATTGACAGTGCCATATACGCCTCAACAAAACGGCGTGGCGGAACGGTTTAATCGCACATTAGTTGAAATGGCGAGGTGTATGCTACTTAGTGCGGGTGTTGAAGAGCCATTATGGGCAGAGGCGATACATACGGCGGCGTATTTGCGCAATCGGTCCCCGACAAAAGCGTTGGATGATGTTACATCATACGAAGCATGGCATGGTCATAAACCAACTGTAGTACACTTACGAGCGTTTGGGTCAATAGCTATAGCACTCGACAAACGGCAAAACAACAAGTTCAAACCTAAGGGTAAAGAGTATATCTTAGTTGGATACTCTGATACGTCGAAAGCTTATCGCTTATTTGATCGGTCGACAAGACAATTAATAATTAGTAGAGACGTACATTTTATTGAGTTATCAGAAGCGAAACAGCAGTCAAACGAAATGCTTGAGATACACAAATCTGGTGATAATGTCAACGATAGTGAGCAGATTTTGTACATGCCACTAGTAGAGCGTAGTGCAAGCAGTGCAGACGTAAGCGAAACCGGAGCAGAGGTTATCCACAGTGATATGCAGCCAGAGAGAAGCGAAGACGAGTTTGAGTCAGCAGAGGAAGATCCCAATGTGGCTAAACGAGGCCCAGGTAGGCCAAAATTAGTACGATCTGGTGGGGTTGGTAGACCAAAAAAGATTTATAATTGTTTAAGTTTAATACGTACCGACAATGTTATGGTACCTAACACGGTGCAAGAAGCGTTAACAAGCGAATTAGCAGACGAATGGTATGAAGCGATGCAGGCTGAATACCGAGCTTTATTAAAAAATGAGACTTGGGAACTGATGGAGCTTCCTAAGGGACAAAGCATAGTACGTAACAAATGGGTTTACACTATAAAGCGAGATAGTGATGGCAATATCGAACGTTTCAAAGCAAGGTTGGTCGCGAAGGGTTGTTCGCAAGTATATGGTGTTAACTACAACGAAACGTTTTCGCCAGTTGTGCGATACAGTACGATCAGAATGATTTTTGCGATAGCGGCTGAATATGGTTTGCATTTACATCAAATGGATGTATCTTCCGCTTACTTGAATAGTGAATTGACGGAAGATATATATATGTGCCAGCCAGAAATGTTTGTAAACGAGCGTTTTCCACACCATTGCTTAAAGCTGAAGAAGGCACTTTACGGACTTAAGCAGTCCGGTAGGCAGTGGAATATGAGATTAGATATCATATTAAAGCGAATAGGGTTCGAGTCATGCCAGAGCGAACCGTGCGTATACGTTCAAAATATCACGGGTCAAATAAATATCATAGCAGTATACGTTGATGACTTATTGATTGCTGGTTCAGATTTTAAACATATGCAAGATATAAAGCGTAAAATATCTAAAGAAATTGACGTGGTAGACAAAGGTCAAGTTAAGCATTTTTTAAGTATCGAAGTTGAACGAGACGGCGCAACTGGAGCAATAGCAATAAGCCAAAAATGTCATATCCAGAAATTGCTGCGAGAGTATGGTATGGAAGATTGTAGACCAATCGCTGTACCTTTAGATCCGGGACATCGGGTGAGCTGTGAAGACACGAATTGTAAGAAAGCAGATCAAAAGCAATATCAGTCACTTATAGGATCGCTAATGTACTTGGCTGTATGTACGCGACCAGATGTGTTACACTCAGTGTGTAAATTGGCGCAAAGAAATAATGATCCGCATGCCGAACATTTATCAGCAGCAAAGCGTATTTTAAGGTATTTGCATACGACAAAAGATAAGCAGTTGAAATATTACAAAACTGACAAGCCAATCGAATGCTTCGTAGATGCCGATTGGGGCGGTGATTCGAGTGATAGGAAGTCATACACTGGCTACGGAGTTTTCTTAGCTGGAGGAGTATTTTCCTATGAATCTAAGAAACAACCTACAGTAGCTCTCAGTAGTACCGAGGCGGAGTACATGGCGCTTACATCTGTTGTAAAAGAAGCCGTTTACCTGAAGCAGCTGTTACGTGAAATGAAAATTGAATGTCCAGATACAATCGTTATACATGGAGACAACTTAAGCGCAATGAATTTGGTAAAGAATCCAGTGTATCACTCACGTAGCAAACACATCGATATAAAATTTCATTACGTCAGAGATGTTTATCGTCGGGGCGAAATCGAGTTGAAATATTGCAGCAGTAGTAATATGATCGCCGATATATTAACTAAGAACTTATCTAAGCCTAGTCATGAGAAGCTTACTCACATGTTGGGTTTAAATTAAAGAAATATTGTTTTTATGCATAAATATGTTCATTGAGGGGGCGTGTTGAAATGAAACCCTAAATCAATTCACATATTCATGCAACCTTGTATAATGTCAAATGTCAAACTTTGAAAATGTAGCATCAACTGAAATTTACTTACTTGCGTTTTCTTCTTCAAAGAGTACACATCAAATAAATCGAATTACTGAATTATAACGTAACGTGTGTGTGTGTGTGTTTTACTTGGAACTGCTACTTCCATAGCGCAGGAATCTCTTCAACAAAAAACATTTAAAGGTACACTCGCTCGCTCAATTCGTCCGCCATTGGGTTTCTTTGACGTTTGTTAGCATTTTGATTACACTCTCTCGAAATTATTCAAATGTCAAATAAATTCAAAATAAACACATGAAAATTTGTGATTTGAAAATTTATTTATAATAATAATTATTTATTATTCAAATGTGGAAAAAACTTAAAAATTTTAAAAGAAAAATGAGTTTTGCTTTAGCGGCTGCTCAATTTCCGTTTTCCTCTGCAAGCAAAGCAATCTAAAGTTCCCGCAATTACCGTATATACAGCAAAAATGTATCGAGGTTTGTGGTGTTACGGAAGCGGATTTTCCAAGTGCCTGTAGTTGTGCTAGGCTCATTTTTTGCCACACCATCTGACCCAATGTAAGCACGAGATAGTTCTTTGCAAAAGTATAATGCCTTTAAGGTAAAATATCTTCAAATGCATGCCAAAATCTTCACCTTAACATGGAGGCAGACTTTTGCTTCCATTTATTTATTTACATAGATGCTTTCCATTTCCAGACAACCGGTCAGGTACGAGCATGATTTTTAATTTCGACCAAACTCAAATACATTGTTTGTTGGTCCAAATAATGAGACACGTATTTTTTCTTTTGGCTCGGAAAAATTTTTCGGCCGAATTAAACGCGATTTTGTTTTTCAGGCAAAAATCGATTATTCGAACTGACAGTGAGAATGTTTTTTTAAAATGCCCATAACTTTGTCAAAATTTAATAGATTCCAACAATATTTTTACTCAAGTGTCAGTAATTCTTGTCACTTCAAGATAGAATGATATAATTATTGATTTTCATTATTTAAAATTTTT
>NW_016159048.1:18299-57734 GCF_001687245.7 Rhagoletis zephyria
GTATAAAGTCTCATAAAAAAAATTTCTTGTGGTTTAAAGAATATAGGAAATGGTACATTTTACTAAAGCCAGCCTCCCTACATAAGCTACTATTTCATACGAACACAAATATATGCGTCTACAAATAATGTTGATTATTTTAATTAAGTCCTAAGATAAGTTTGTGAATCTTATCAGCAGGGAACGGATTTTATGGAAATTGCCTTTTTTTCTGCTAAAGAGATAGAGTATATTCGATTAAGAATGTCCACGACTTAGCTTTCCCTGATTCCATATATACACAATTGATGTTGCCTTTTTTTGCCTTTTTTAAGATATTTGCCTTTTTTAAGATATTTGCATTTTTTTGCCTTTTCTGCCTTTAAAAAAGTGATTATAGCATTTACAATTTTTTGTTTAAGATTAACAAATATACCATTGCATGGGACAATATAAGCAGAGACCTCTGCCAAATTGGTGTTGGTGAAATTCAAAGCCGTTTTCTCAGCTAACGAAGGCTTGGATACAATAAGGGGTGTGGATAAAATTATAAAGAGCGAGGAAAACGCCCTTATTCCCGATAATATGAACGTTTCAAACGTTCCATATTTAAATTGGGCTCCACTTGTATCAACTTACGTCGAGCACACATTAAGTTCATTCAAGGCTTTTCTTCGCGAAAATAGAATGACAATGCTGCCAGAAAACTTCAAAATGCATCTTGTGGTTCAATGTTACTACAACTATACAGATTAAAGTTTTATGAGTTAGAAACTCGAAAGGATAAAATAGTCAAAGACTCAAAGTACAAATTTTTCATATAATGAAACTAGTTCATAGTTTTTCTCTTTTTTCTTGTAATATAAACATTTCTAAAATAAATGTATTTTTTGATTGTCTTCGTATTTTCTGTCTTTTTTTAGTGCCTTATTTTGCTTATTTTGCTTATTTTGCTTTTTTTGCAATACCAAGTGCCTTTTTCGCTATTTTGTTTTGCCTTTTTTTGCCTTTTTCGCAACACCTAGTGCCTTTTCCTGCCTTTTTCGCTATTTTATTTTGCCTTTTCCAGCCTATTTAGTTACTTTATTTTGCCTTTTTTATAGGTTTTTAGGTCCTAAAAATCCGTTCCCTGCTTATCAGCGTTCTATGTAAGAACCAAAAATCAATCCCCTCGCCAATTAGAACTTTTGCTTTAAAAGAAAAATATACATAGCGCATTTACTCAATACTTGGTCTGGCATCACTGTTTGAGCATTGATGTGCTCAGCTCACTGTTGCCAAGGTCGTGCATTTTGCACTAAATTTAGTGCTTTTGGGAAACCAAAAAGCCAAAATAATTGGAATTCAATGTTTGGTGCGTTATTTAGTGATGCTTTTTTAATTTAAGCACACCGAATGCCTAGGTGCATATGTATGTATGTATAGACTATACACTAATATTCTACATTAAGATGGAATTCATTTACTGAATAAAATGTGAGGAATAGGTAAATTAAATATATTTTGCGTTGATATAAATGTATTGAAATTAATTTATTAATAAAAACGTGAGGAAATGGATATGTATATACACTTTTTACTGAATCAAAAAAATTATTAAACATGATAATAAAAACTTGGCGCTTTTGTTTTGGATAAAAAGCGGGAAAATGTAATTTTGTATTTCGAAACTGTATGGTGGAAAGTGTGTTCTAATATCTATTTGATACACAAAAAATGATCACGGCTGTACTTTTTGCTGATATATTACATACATATGTTCCATTTAGTTAAACAATATAAGAATATTGTAGTATGTACCACAAAAACATATATTTTCTATAAAAAATCATAACTCAGAAAAAAAAAAATCTTCGCTATTAGAGATTTGGGTTGATTGTAGTTCAAAGTGTCTCTTTCCCGGTAAAAAAGTTTGAGAGAAAAAAAAAATACACTTTTGAGAAATTAATTTAAAAATAAAATATGCACTTTTTGTTTATTGTTAAATCTTTTCCCGCTTTTTATCCAAAACAAAAGCGCCAAGTTTTTATTATCATGTTTAATAATTTTTTTGATTCAGTAAAAAGTGTATATACATATCCATTTCCTCACGTTTTTATTAATAAATTAATTTCAATACATTTATATCAACGCAAAATATATTTAATTTACCTATTCCTCACATTTTATTCAGTAAATGAATTCCATCTTAATGTAGAATATTAGTGTATAGTGTATACATACATACATATGCACCTAGGCATTCGGTGTGCTTAAATTAAAAAAGCATCACTAAATAACGCACCAAACATTGAATTCCAATTATTTTGGCTTTTTGGTTTCCCAAAAGCACTAAATTTAGTGCAAAATGCACGACCTTGGCAACAGTGAGCTGAGCACATCAATGCTCAAACAGTGATGCCAGACCAAGTATTGAGTAAATGCGCTATGTATATTTTTCTTTTAAAACAAAAGTTCTAATTGGCGAGGGTATTGATTTTTGGTTCTTACATAGAACACTGATAAGATTCACAAACTTATCTTAGGACTTAATTAAAATAATCAACATTATTTGTAGACGAATATATTTGTGTTCGTATGAAATAGTAGCTTATGTCGGGAGGCTGGCTTTAGTAAAATGTACCATTTCCTATATTCTTTAAACCACAAGGAATTTTTTTATGAAACTTTATACGAATATTGACTTGCTAGCATCGCCATTAACATTACCGTCTTTTACGTTTATTTTCCAAGAGTTCTTCAACGACTCGGCGCCAGTGAGTCTTTCGCAATCGTATGCTGCGAATGGTTCATTATACTAAAGCCAGTCTTCCGACATAAGCTACTATTCTATACGAACACAGATATGTATACTTCCTAATCGGCTTGTAAAATGCCCAATACCCAAATCCCTCGCATGAGTTATTATCGGTAAAAAATTGGGTACGCTCAAATCTGGCATCGCTGCAGCAAGTACAGCGCCATTGAAACAGTGTTGATATTTTAAGTACAATTGTACTTTTTTCAGTACAATTAATTTTAAAATGTACAAAAGTACAATTTGCCGATTTTAAGTACAATTTCAACATCAAAAATACTTTTTGTACCAAACGCTCAAATCTCTTCTAGCACTTTGATTCTTAATCCGTTTACATTTAAGTAAATGGATATACCTATATTTCATATTTGCTACAAAACGAAATTATGAATTGTAATTTTGAATGTAAACGTGATTGTGAACAGTAATATTAGTGATGTGCGTTATGGTGATTGCGATTTCTTATCACCGGCGGGTGAAATATCCCCCATCGCTATTTATTTTGAAAAAATCTTTGGAAATGCAATTTACCTAAGGCGAAATAGAAGTAATTGAGCAATTCGGGGGTTGAAAGTAAAAAAATTTATGTAAATTCCATTCGTTGAAATTATAAATTTCCCTTGAGGATTTCCATTTTATCGATAGTGATCTCATTTTATGTTCATTAATATGAACTGACCTATATAGTGCATTAATGTTTTATCATCATTGTCTTCATCTTTGACAAAATTACACGGTCACCCGGTATTTATTTTATTTTTTTAAATAATTTTAATTATTTTTTTATAAAATTGTAGCTCATTGTCAAACAAAAACCTTGCAAATAATTCGAAACTTGAAAGAATGAAAAAAATCAACAAAGTTTCATCAAATTTTCACAGTTTTTGTTCAGAATTTGTAGACATGTTTTGGGTTAACATTTTTGTGGCCCATTCATTCTAGTATAAGGTGCAAGTTTAAAGTATCTAGAAAATACCATTGATTTTTTGAAATTTTCTGTTTGCGGTGTTGCGCACTTTCTTCTATATAACGAACGTTCACATTTTGTTATATGGATGAATGCGCGTGTAGCGTTGTTGTTTTTTATTCCAATATTTTAAATTAAGCTTTATTTTATAGTTTTTGTTAGACAATGATAAATGATGTACACAAATTTCAGTATGGAAGTGCAACACCTTCAACGCAGAAAGTTCTCAAAAATCTACGCGAATTGAATGTACTATCTCGATCATTTAAACATCTCGGACTCGCCCACCACTAAAAATGATTATTTAAATCTAAAGTATATATTAAATGATATTTAATATTTGCTTAAGAGATGAAATTTCGACAAATTTGTTTAAACAAAAATGTTAAGCGCATATGCAGAATGTGGAAGCGAGATTCTTCTGCTTGCGTTTCTATGTTTATATCATTTATCAGTTTAAGCACATACGATTAAATGTAAAAAAAAATATTTTAATTGCGGATCCGAAAGAAATATTTATTAGTTGCATTGAATTACGCAAAAATAGTCCGAAAGGGCCGAAAATGGCACAATGCACACTCATTTTTCATCACGGTCACACATACAATCTCACTATTCTGTTGACTTCGTTTTCCCCTTCCGATAACTTTTTGCCTCCGCGCTTGCCCAGCACCGCTGTGCAAAGCTTTGGACGCGCAGTCGCCCGCGACACATATGTGCTGATTTGGGCATCCCTATAATAGAGCAAAGTGTGATACTGTTGAGAACAGCAATAAGAATAAAAAAAAAATAGTTACTCGCTCAAAGAGCAAGGTTACTGACCGTGCTTTTAATTATAACTCGCCAATGCACACGAATTATGCCAAAAAGAAAAATAGCAATACTCCCTCAGTGTCGCTTTCATCAGCTTCGCCTATGGGACAACAAGCATATCGGAAACCCTGTCTCCAGCTACTGCGTCTCTTGCTGATGTCAATGCCAATGCTTCTAACGGAGCTTCTATCAATGCTGATGCCGACGTCGTACTTATCGACGGCAGCATGAAAACTACTGCACCTATGTATTTCTAACGCTGATTCTGCATTTAATGCTGTTAATATTGCTCCCGCCATCGACGTCGCTACAGCTGCTGCTACTGATAATGATAAAGATAACAATATCTGCGCTCACTCATTGGATGTCCCATCTTTGGATGGTTTTTCTATCAATAAAGAGTCTGGTCTAAGCAGAGATTCAACGCGAGCTAAGAGATCGATATATCAGAATGTTATTGTTGGATGTAATATAAACTCTGAGCTTTACGTAGCCGTGTGAATGAAATGGTTACATATCTCCTCATTCAAGCCGACCGTCACGCCTGAGAATATTATTAACCATATTGGGAAACATACTGGCATCGATTCTAATTCTCTTCGTTGTTATAAATTGATAAAGATTGGCTCATCACTCATCATTGGCTTGCACAACATTACAACAAACTGCTAACGTAAATGTTCGCCCTTTTCGGTTTTTTCTAAAACAGGGCGAAGCAATAAGCGCGACGTGATTAATTGTAATAATGCTAATTTGAAAATATACTACCAAAATATGGGAGGTATGCGTACAGAGTTATTACGAATTCTGCAAGACCCATCCTTACATGAGTATGATGTAATAGCGATAACTGAAACATGGTTTAATAATACCATAAATTCTTCGGAGTTTTTTGATCCATACTACAATGTATATCGCTTAGATCGTTGCCCATCTTCAACCGGATGCGTATTAGCTATAAGAACTGACGTATGCAGTAAACTTATATCTATTAGAGCTGGGATACTATCGATAGTACCGCCACTCGATAGTTTTCGAAACGATAGTTGAAAACATCGATAGCATCGATAGTACTATCGCCGTGAGAGGTATTGAATTGAAATGCTAAATTGCTTGAAAATTAAATAATTAATAAATTTATAAAATTTATAAATTACTTTGTAAAATAAAGAGTGTTTAAATTTGAGTGCATTAAAAAGAACTTATAATAATAAAATAAACTTATTAATTTATGCGTCTGAATTATATATACATATGTTTGTCCCTTTCGAAGTGCAAAGAAGTGAAATTGGCTATAATAATACATTTCTAAGACTACAAAACAAACAAAACAAAAGATATTCGTTTAAATTGACAACTCATACTTATATCCAAATGAACTTTTCTCTCAAAGTTTAAACTGCTGGCAAATGTAAATAGGGATTAAAATTTAATAACTAACTAATACAACTAAAGTAAAATCTGTGGAAAATTAACAATAAAATACTTTTTTCGCAAAATCTATAAGGGGCCCATTTATTTCTCAAAAAAAAACAGGGTAACAGTTATTCGTCGCCACGCTGTAGTTACGGTTAGAACATCGTCGTGTACACATGTGTCGCTACTCGCTTGAGTGCTGACCCTATGCTCCTACTAACGTAACATTTTTTGGCGGAAGTAAGTTTTAAATTTTTTTTAAGTTTGAAGTCGAAATTATGTTTTTTTTTTTTATTTTAAGTATTTTTGTTAATACACACTTCCTTTTTTTTTTTGAAAACTCTTTTTTCAACATTTTTATTGGGGTCACTGGGGACCCCATGCGACTAATTGTGTGATTTTCTTTTTGCGCCTAATTAAGGTTTAACAATAAGCGGAAAACAAATGGATTTCCAACTGTCCTACATTACGACAGGAGTGAATCTCATAGTCCGCTTGAAGCTTGTAACCTCTTCAGTAAATTTTCCCAACAGACATATGAGAAATACAACGATTCACATATACATGCAATTATTTACCGCCAACTAACACTAACAGGTCTATGCTGCGCTGGTAATAAAAATTTTGTAACCGGTAAATAAAGTTCCTTTCAATTTTAAAACCCTTTTCGTATTCTGTGTACTAGGGCGGGTCGATTTAAAAATCGCTCATTGCTCTGTGAAAATCGTATTCTAGGGATCAAAATAAGAAACTTTGCCGAAGGAACCATACCTCTAAAACGAATTCTGATGTCCCCCAATTTGGGTCGAACTTTTGGGTAGGGGCAAATTTTGAAAAATCCCACTTTGACCCATTTAGAGTGCTCCAATCGAGTCCAAATGTATGACCGACCCCCACTAACTTTGGACGGCCGATCCACCCATGCCAGTGGCACACCCCCTGGAACTCCCCTGGGGGGTTCCCCATACAATCATTTCAAAAAATCACCATTTTTGGCCTTTACATGAAAAAATCAGCTAAATGGCTATGTTTTTTCTTTATTTTTATTTATTTATTTATAATAATATTTATTATTTATTTATAATAATATCTATTTTTTCTCTTAAGAAATTTATTTAGTCAGAACATATGTAAATGAAAAAATTAATTTAAGTGAGTTATAGAAAAGAAACTAAAAAAAATTATTGTTTGAAGTCTTTTTTACTTTCAAGTCTGGGCAATTTCGCACGGCTCTCTAATGTCGTCGCCATAACAGCCTCTACATTTTCCGGTATAACCCGTTTGGAAACGCTAGCTAGCAATTGAACATGTCGTTCCGTTCCTTGTATGTGTGATGGAATTTTTGGATCATTAAACGGTGGATCATCTTGATTTAAATATTCTTTCAATGTATCGTACGGAATGCTTCGCGTGAATGGTGGTTCAAATACGATATTTATATCATTCAAATTGATCATTTCCGTATAACTTGTGCAATTAAAGTTTATATCTGGTTTTTTATAAACTCTAAGTTCCATTGGCTCGTCAACATCGGTTCGATAGCGTAGAATTTTCTTGATGGCACAGTCGCGCTTTTCTTTGCTATCATCAAACAACATTGATAACAAGATATTTTCCGAATGCGCATAATATGAATTATCTTTAATTACTTGATTGACAATTTTGCGTAAACGAGGTTCTAGAAATCGTGACCAACCAATGAACTTGAAAAATAATGCACTGCCGTACACGACAGAGCTGTAATACTTGATATTGAAGTACATTGGCACATAACATTTAATTATAAATTCAACCAGAATTCTTAAATTTGCATCTGGATTTTCCGTTGTCACATATAATCGCAATAATCTAGCGGCCTTGGTGAGCCACCGAGAATGTACAATTTTCCCTGGTTTGATGTTAGCCAGATCCACCGGAACCACGCCGCTAGAAATTGCATGGGCCATGTCGTATAAGTACTTCGAATCGGTGGAAAATTCAATTTTTTCTGGAGCAGGGGGCATATTTTGCAACTCAATTTTCTGGAAGCCGTCCACCACCTGAAAATATATAATAATAAAATAATTAAAAATGGTTGACAATTATAATAAATGAGTGATAGCAATAACTTACCGGAAGAGTTTCACAAGTTTCGATTTGACGGCTCAGTTTTCCGGTTGCCGATCTTGGTCCAGTGCTGGTTGATTTATCCAAAGCTTCAAACAAATGCCGAAACGGAAGTTCGTTGAAGTGTAGAAGGCAAACGAACCAATGCAATGGTCTTTTTAACAGCAATTCGAATCGTCGTATAATTCCACCGTGTGGGCCAGTGTTTGTTGGCTCACCGTCAGTGCATATTCCAATTAATGCATCCAGTGATATATTTTTATCGTTGAAAAAACCATTTAATTTGGTTGTTTTGTATTCAGCGGTTTCATGTTCCAGTCTTACGTAACCAATCAATTCAGAATTGGGTTCTCTCAAAATAACAAGATGAGGTTCTTTTACCATCCTAGTATGATACTTCTCATCAATTTTATCTATCGTTAAAGTATCATCTTTTCTGCCATCGAATGAAAACGCTAACAAATTGGTATCATCTAACCGTTTGCGAAGCACTTCTTGTCTGCATTTCTCTTTTTCTCTGCGAACTTTCGATTTATCCATGATGAGAGGTTTCCCATGCTTATCTTTAATTTTAAAATCTTGCAAAAGAGCGGTTCCCAATGCTGATGCTACTCTGTCAGGCACACCAAATCTGTCGCATACCAAGGCAAAGTTAAAACAATCGTATCTCTCTGTGTATTGTGAACTTGTGCTTCTATCCATATCTTCTTGAACCGGTGGCGGTGCGTATGTTGAATCATCGGGATCTTGGTATGTTGGCATTGATGACATAGACGTTGCTCCTTGCTCTTCAGTTTCCATCACAAATGCATCCATTGTTAGTCTTCTCTGATTATGTTGATCGTGCATGAACTCTTTGAGGCGTTCGGGAACCCAGCCGCATGCACATGGAGCTGCCTTCAAATCGCATTTACATGTTCCAATGTAAAAAATTGTTTCCAGAGATTTTACATACTCTGTAAATTGTTGGGTGTTGTTTCTTCTCTTGATTTGCTCTTGATACTTGTCAAGCAATTTATTCAATTTATTAAATACACCTTTTTTCAGCATTATTTCCATACCAAGTTTTTCCCAAATTCCAATCAACTTATCTTGTACTTGAATAGTGAATGATTTATGGGAAAACTTTTTTTGTTCTGTTTTAGCACGTTCGCTTAAGTAAAAATAATATCTCAAGATATCCAGATGGGTTGGTAAATTAAGATCAGTTAAATCAGTAGACACACCAAAAACAGTAACATCATGCTTGGGTATATGACTCATTGGGTTTTCGATAGTTGTTGATGTAGTTGCTTCATCTTGCGGTGTAGAGGATGGTGGATTCATTGTAAACTTTTTGATTTGGAATGGTCACTTCACTTATTATTTTTTTTGAAATATTTTTTTATCTGAAATTAGCACTTCACACTTTGAGTTCTTCACAACGACTTAATGCATTCACAAAAACTGTTGCGTTATATATGGTCTACGAGACGAGGTAATAAGAATGAAATGGTAATTTCAATTCTACCTGCTGTGTCTTGTGGTGGCTTAAAAAAACAACACAAGCAATTTTACGATCTGCAATTGTGTCACAGTGATACCTTCATTGTTTAAAAGGGTTGCGGTGCATTCCAGTGATACCTTAATTGTTAAAATGGTTGCAAAAAACGCGCATTTCTTAAGAAGGTGCCTTAAAATACCCACAAAAAGGGTTGTAAAAACAACCTTCATTTCTTAAGTAGGTGCTATAAAAAAACTACACAAGTAAGTTTACGACATGCAGCTGTGTCTTAAAAAACGCACACAAGCAATTTTCCGATTTGCAATTGTGTCACAGTGATACCTTCATTTTTTAAAACGGTTGAATAAAAAACCCACACAACTATGTTTACGACATGCAAATGCATCACAGTGATGCCTTGGTTTTAAAAGGGTTGTAAAAACCCTAATTTCTAATAATTTTTTTTAATTTCTTTTCTATTACTAAGTTAAATTCATTTTTTCATTTACATATGTTCTGACTAAATAAATTTCTAAAGAGAAAAATAAACTCCAAAAAGAAAAAACATAGGCATTTCGCTGATTTTTTCATGTAAAGTGCAAAACCGGCGATTTTTTGAAATGTTTGTATGGTGAACCCCCAGGGGGGTTCCAGGGGGTGTGCCACTGGCATCGGTGGATCGGGCGTCCAAAGTTAGTGGGGGTCGGTCATACATTTGGACTCGATTGGAGCACTCTAAATGGGTCAAAGTGGGATTTTTCAAAATTTGCCCCTACCCAAAAGTTCGACCCAAATTGGGGGACATCAGAATTCGTTTTAGAGGTATGGTTCCTTCGGCAAAGTTTCTTATTTTGATCCCTAGAATATGATTTTCACAGAGCAATGGGCGATTTTTTTGCCTCCCCACAAATCGACCCGGCCTACTGTGTACTCTTGTAACCGATAAACTTTGTTACCATTTCATAAGCTGGTAACAAAATATTGCCCCGTGAAATATGCAATGCCAGAATTTCCACAATTAATCATAGCTGAATTTCTGAATATTTTAACTGCATTGCCAACGTATCTAGAATCGCGGTGACAAGAAATGGTAACATTTTGTGGTAATAAAACCTTCTGGTTACAAAATCTTCGGTAACGTGCAGAATAGACCCGTAAGGCAGATATTGGCGGTATTGCCACAATATTTTCTAAAAAGTTGTGTGAAGTAATCGCTGGACCTATTGCTTCGATTTTTAGCTTCTGCATCCGAAAAGGCAAATTTTTGGATGCTTGGAAAGTATGTTCCATTACTCTGATATTTAAATCAGGGGATAGAAATGATGTTACGAATTATAGGCCAATTGTAAAACAAAGCACAATTGCCAAAAATGTTGATAATATTATCAACACAAAGGTATTCAATCATGTAAATACAGTAATAAATGAGAGCCAACATGGCCCCTTCCCTGGGCGAGCTACATGTACAAATCTGTTATTATTAACAAAGGAAATAGTAAACACTTTTGAAGATAAATCGCAGCTGGATGTTATCTACTCCAAAATCTTCAAAGCATTTGATAAAGTTGATCACTCTATTCTTTTGCATAAATTAAATATGTATGTACGGCATAAGACGTTCTTTACTAAATTTTTTATTCAGTTTTCTTAGAGGTAGGAAGCTGTTTGTGCAGATTGGCTCAACAAAATCTACTTCATTCGTTCAGGGTACTCATTGCGGCCCATTGCTGTTCTTAATTTTTATTAATGACTTACCTCGCTATTTACATCGTGCGAAATGTCTTATTTTCGCTGATTCGTTTCAAAGATGGTGTTATTTCAATAATTTAAAATTAAACATAAGCGAATGTTATGCAGTATCTTATACAAAACGAGCCGCCAGTTTGGAGTTTAATTATTCCTAAGTAGTTTAACTATAACCCGTACTACAGAAATAAAAGATCTTGACAGTAAGCTTACCTTTGCCAAGCATGTCGATCTTATAGACTCAAAAGGTTTTGGAATGATTGGATTTATAAAAAAGAACACCGCGTATTTTAAAGATCCTCTAACTCTAAAAATTCTGAGAGATCCTCTGTCTCTAAAAAGTCTGTATACCTTATGGAGTACTGCTCTCTAGTGTGGAATCCTTTTTTCGAAGTCAGTACAAAGAAAGTTGAAAGGAGTACAAAGGGTGTTTACAAAGTTTGCTCTTTCTAAAATGTTCGGGTTTGGAGACTCTCCGTCCTACATAAGTAGACGCAAGCTCCTTAGACTAGAATCGCTGCAAGACAGAATAACATGTGCTTCCCTGCTCCTTGTCTGCAGTGTAAAAAATGGTAGAATTAACTGTGAGAGTATAGTAAACTTTTTAAGGTTCACATCCCTTCAAGTAATTTAAGAAACTAGTGAACCCGCACGGCGTTACAATACCCAAGATAGAATTTCAAAAACCTATAAACTATTCCAAATATTAGTAAAGTATAAGCGATTCGAGTGTCATATTTCTTCTAAATCCGTGCAGCCGATTCGCCTTGTACCGATAACAAGTTTCTAACTTCAAAAAATAAAACCTTATCGCACATCTACAGGGAAAGGTCTTCATTTTTCAGGTTATAAAATTTATTTTCGAGTAAACTTCTACAAAGTTCAATTTGAGTTCGAAGCGAATTTGGTGGCAACCAACTTCAAAATATTTTTAAACTGCTACCTTCTGAGCGCCCTTTCGTTTGGCACCCATATGTTGAAACATTTTCCCATTAATTCCCTTAATTAAAATATAATTTGATTTTTTAAATAGGTGGCAGCCCTTTTAAAGTCAAGTTAAGAAAGTAAGATTTTCAAAACCATTTGCATTGATACCCATTTTGTAATATTTAATTCTTTTTTAGATAATTGGAATATAATTTTTTAAAGGGTGGCAACTTTTGTCAAAAAAGTAAAACCTCATTGCATATCTGCAGTCCAAGCCTTTTAATTTGACACCTTATTTAGGAAAATCGAACGAACGGTGCGGTTATTATGGCATTGCTTATTATATAATTTGAATTCAATTGTTCTAGAGGTGACAGTTCTGTTCGAAAAAATAAAACCAGTTTGCACATCTACAGGCCAATCGCATTAATTTGACACCCCATTTTTGAAAATTGAGCCAACCGTGCAGATCTTTTATGCTGAACAAAAAATGCCTTCGCATATTATATATTTACTAGTGAACCCGCATGGCGTCAAAACGCCAACATTTAATTAAATTTTTTCAACAGGTGAAACCCTATTCAAAAACCTCTAAATATATTCCTAATGATTAATCTAAACCATTTCTCAGTGATGAGAGCTCTCGCATGGTGTCGGTTTTCATGTCATCAAATTTCAAATTTCCCTGTAACTTCAAAAAATAAAACCTGTGCACACTCTAGAATACCAGTTCTTTAATTTGACTTCTCATTTTGGAAATTCGAAATAACGGTGCAGCTGTGATGCCCTAAAAAAAATAGATGGCAACTCTAATTAAAAATATTATCTGCCTATAGTTTTTTTAAAACTCTTTCGGTTGACACTAATGTTTCGATATTTCATATATGTATCTTTCGTATAAGTAAAACAAATTTGACTTTTCAAACAGGTGGCAACCCCTTCAAAAGAATTTTCAAACTAAAATCTTTCGCCTAGCATTGTTATACATATCTAAATTAACTGATGAATTAAGTTGAATTTATGTTTTTTAAATTTTAATATTGTAATAGGCTTGTCCGATCTTGCATCCTTTAGTGCAAATAAAACAAAGTTATTCCACTATTGTTGCCCAACGTTTCGCTAAACTCATTAGCATCTTCAGGGGCTGGTAGTTTATTTTCACTGTATCAACAATAAGTACAAAAATTACAAATATGCATTAACGTTTGACAAAAATAACATAAGGAACATACATGTATGACGTGCATATGAACATAAAAGTGGCAAATGAATTATACTATTTTACTACTTACAGAAATTTCTATTATAACATATTTAATTAAACTTAATTTTACTTCGGTACCATCTATTGTGGTAGTCTTGTCAATACTGGTAATTGCTTAAATTCGTCATAAACATAAAATGTATTCAGCAGCAATGTCATCGGTGTCTTCTTTCTTGTTTATTGTTTTTCCTCTTTTTTGCATTATTCTTAGGCTCTCCAGTGTATACCTTGTCTTTTCCTTTTCCTTGTCTATTATTATTGTGTTTGCAAAGTCAGCTGTGTGCCCACTAGTAGTTATGTGTTGTGATAGTGCTGTATTGGTTTTGTGTTTTTTTATGTCTGCCTGGTGTTCTGCTAGTCGAACGCCGAGAGCGCGTTTTGTTGTTCCTATATATATTTTGTTACAGGCTTCGTTTTCTTTGCCTTTACATGTTATTTCGTAAACTACGTTGTTCTGTTGTTTGGTGTCTATAGGGCTTTTTGTTTTTGTGTAAATCGTGGATAAAGTGTTATTGGACTTGTAGGCGAGAGTGATATTTTGTTTTCTAGCCAAGTCGCAATCAAGGTTTTCGGATAGTTTGGGAATGTATGTTATGCTGTGGTATTGTTTTTTCGCGTCTGTTGTTTTTGTAGATGTGGCTCTATTTTGAGGGCTGGTTATTTCTATTACATTCTGTTGTATAAGTTCACGTATTAGGTAGTCGGTGTAATTGTTGCTTTTTAGTATTTTTCTTATTTTGTCTATTTTTGCGTCATGAAATTGTTGGTGGCTTAAAGTAAGTATTTTATGTATTAGGTTTTTGGCGGTGTTTATTTTGATATAGATATAAGTTGAATTTAGTTTTTTTAAGCACATGGCAACTCTCCTAAATACAGTTTAGAAACAACTTATTTTCAAACCCATTTCGATTGATATCTATCATTTGACAATCCATTTAACTTATTAAATAATTTGAGCTTAAAACAACAACAAAAATTTTCAATTTAAAGATTTCTTAACGCTCGTTCCTTTGATAACCATATTCTAAAATTTCATGTAACTCATGTATAATTAAACGAAATACCACTTCCAAAACAGGCGGCAACCCTCTTAGAAATTATTTTCGAACTAAAATTTCCTTAAATATTTCTCGTCTAACATTGTTATAAATATTTCAAGTAACTGATGAATTAAGTGGAAATTTATTTTTTAAACACGTAGCGACCCTCCTAAATATAGTTCTTAAATAAAGGATTTTAAACCCATTTCCATTGATAATCATCGGTTAGTAATTCATTTAACTTATTAAATAATTTTAGTTTAGCCCTTTAAACTGGGGCAACCCTCAAACCCATAAAAAATGTTCTAAATTGTCAAACTAATTAATTTCTTGAAGCTCTTGCATTTGACATCTATCGTTAATATTTCATATAACTTGGGTATAAAATAGTTCAATTAGACTTCTCAAATAGGTGGCAACCCTATTCAAAATATTTCCAACTACTATTTTCTTAAACCTCTTTTGGATGACACCCATATAGCGATACCTTATTCACTTACCAAATTCCTTTAATTAAAATTGAATTACATTTTTTTTACATGTGGCAACCCTCCTATACGTAGTTAAGTTATAAAGCCTTTTAAAACGATTTCGATTGATACCCATATTTAATAATCGATTTAACTTTTTAATTAATTTGAGCTTAATTTCTTAACAGGTAGCAACATTTTTCGAAAAAGTAAAACCTTCTTGAACAACCACACCCTAAGCCCTTTAATTTGGTACCTCACTTTTTAAAATCGAACGGACGGTGCGGATCTGAGGGCATTGATTAGTAAAGATCTTGAGTTTATTATTAAAACCAGTTTGCACATCTACAGGCCAAGCGCTTTAATTTGACACCCCATTTTTGAAAATCGAACGAACGGTGCAGATCTTTTATGCTGCACAATAAATGCCTTCGCGTATTATATATATTATCTATATAGATAGATACTGCATGTTTCAAATTACGGCATTAATGAACCGATAACAAGATGTATCCGTTTATGTAAAGTTATTCTTCTCTCATAGATTTTAATACTTTCTTTGCTAATTTTAAATTTAATCTCTTTAGGATTTTTAATTTAGCGTATGTCCTTAGTCTGTAAGAATTTAGCTGTTCAGTAGACTAAATATATAAATAAATAAATAAATATTGGTGGTATGCGTACTAAAATCAATGACTTTAGATTAGCTACCTCATCACATGACTACGACTTCATCGCAATAACTGAGATTTGGCTTCATAAAGGCATTTCAAGTGCCGAGTATTTCGACAATTACTACTCAGTATTTCGTCTTGATAGATGTCCCATAAAGAGTGGCGGTGAACGAGGAGGAGGAGTTCTACTAGGCGTTAGATCTAGCATTCACAGCAAAATTATTTTATTGCCCATCTCCGATCGAATAATAGTACAGATATATTTTGAAGCTACTTTTAATAAAAATAAATAATAGTACAGATATATTTTGAAGCTACTTTTAATAAAAATAAATCCGTTTTCCTTTTTTTATCATACATTCCACCAAACTCTAGCTACCCTGTAGATAATTTCAGGAATTAAAAGCCCTTCTGAAAGGCCTTCCTGAGAGGCAAAAGGCCTTTCTCTCTACATGCCTTTCTCCTTTCTTTTTTGTATGGAGTGGCACAAATTGAAGGGCTTTTTCTTTCGCTACCCATGGAAGGCCTTCCAGAAGGGCTTTTATATGACGTACTTCAGAAGGCCTTTTGGAGGAGTTCTTTTAAAGTTGCTTCATCATTCGTTGATTCATTCATTCGTTCCAACCAAAATGTATTTGTTTGTAATTGCATATATGTACATACATACATATGTACTATGTATGCTGTATTCCTCGCGAGGGCAGGCACACAGAAACAGCGAGATCAGACAGCAGCCACCGCACCGAGGGTATCGCTCAGGCAGTCGGCGTCGCTCCACGAGTCGTCACCGCTCAAAGAGTCGGCGCCGCTCTGACAGCGGTCACCGGAAGGGAAAAGGTAGACACAGGTCCCCAGCTCTAACGCCTCGGCCGCATCTGACGAGTCTGGATGGCAGAAGCAGAGGAGTAAGGCACACCGCAGGGCCAAACGTCCGCCGATGCCTATGCCAGGTCAGCCAGAGGCTCTAGACGACCGACACCGCGAGGTTTTGAGCGGCTCCGGGGTCAAGTGGTACCTCCGGTACCTGGAGCAGGGCAAGCCCCAGTTGAGGCCAGAGCCATGGCCTGCGTCAGAATGGAGGTCGAGAAAGAGCGCAGCAGTAAAGGCAACAACCCCGCACCTGCCGATAGGTGGAAGAGCGGGCCCAATAAATAGGCACACTTACCCGCGCCTGCTGCAAAGCAGACAAGCGGGCCACAGCAACACAGACCCGCGCCCGCCGAATGGTGAAGCGGGGAACCCCCAGGCTACAGCAATGGGGAAGCAGTCAAAAGAGGGAGCAATGAAATTACTTCGCCTGAGCCAGCAAGAACCAAACGGCAGCGGGATCAGCCACCTCCTCCGAATTCATGGCCTAGGAGCCTGGCTGGGCCGACCGGGCAAGGACAGGCGCAGGGGGGTGCCACTCAGCAGCACAGCTACTCGGAGACCTTCAAAGGCATCCGGGTAGCGGTGCTGCCGTGTGAGTACCCTGCTGCTGCCTTGAGCTCGGAGGACCTAACCAAGCTCAAGGATGCCATCATGGACGAGGTCTTCAAAGAATGGTCGCACCCGCTGGCATTCTGTGGGGTGTACTTCAGCGCCGGTATGCTTCTCGTATATTGCAGGGACGAGAAAACAGCAACCTGGCTGGTGGAGAAGGCACCAGCACTTGAGGGCTGGAAGGGATGTGCAGAGAGGGGACGATATCCCTTCAGTGCATAACATCACGGTGTTTCTCCCAAGGAGCGCCGATAAATCTGCCGAGTATGCGCTGGGGCTACTAAAAGCGCAGAACGAGGCCATCTACACTTCTGCTTGGAAAGTAGTGTCCAGCACCACTGAAGATAACGGGCTCAGACTATTCCTAGGCATTGGTGAAGAGTCTTACGTCAGCATCAAGAGAGTTGGCTTCAACCTGAACTATAGGTTCAGCTTCGTCACGGTGAGGCCGTGGCGACAAAAGGCGACAGGCAGCAAGGAGTCGGAGTCGCAGGAGTCTCAAATCAACGCTGACGCCGCACTATGGGCAATGGGAGGAATTTGCTTTAATTCAGATTTTATGAAAGTATTTGCTTAAATTTAATATTTTGAGGGTTGAATTTTTCGACAGGTTTGATTTTCCTTTTGTAGTGGGAGACCTTAGTCTACCGGTCTGCATTTTCACCGGAGTACTGAGTTTGGATGCCGCTGCTCTGGTCAGGTGATTGTTCACTAGATGCAATTTCCTCGTGCTCATTGAATACAGATACGTGAGCCTTACTGGATTCACATTCCAACGTTGGTGAGTTTTCTGAAGGTATATTCGCTTTTGTTGTATGGAGATATTTGCTGTTTCTGCGATATTTTCTGCCTTCGGGTGTTTTCACTATGACTGAGCGTGGGCTTTCAGTCAACTCGACGACTTTGGCTGGTTTCCATTCGCGATGACCTGTCTGCATTCTGACGTTGTCGCCAGTTTTAAGCGCTGGACGAGGAATTGCGACCTGATCGGCATAGCGTTTTTGATTATCGCGCAGTTCCTGCAGTTCTTTGACGACACCAAACACGACTTTGTGCATTAAGTTTATCTTTTCAATAAGCAGAATGGTTCGGGTTTGCCGACTGAATTATCGCTGACTGGGAGATTTTAGTACTTTGTTTCGCGGTGTATTATGCAGCAGCAACATCGCTAAATATGGATCGCTTCCATCGGGCAAACACTTCTTTAAAATACCTTTAACAGTTTGAACGTTGCGCTCCGCGAATCCATTAGATTGAGGGTAATATGGTGAAGAAATTCTGTTCTTGAATTTCCAGTTTGTTGTAAACTCTCTGAAGGCTTGGCTGCTGTATTGTGGACCTCCATCAGAATCAAGTATCTCGGGAATTCCATGTACGGTGAGCTACTGACGTAATAAATATATTACTTCCGATGATGTACTCGACTTAAGTTTTCGGAAGTCGTTAAATCCGGAGTAGTGATCGGCGATCAGTAGAAAGTCGTCACCTTTAAATTTGAAAATATCTGTCGACACTAATTGAAAGGGATATTCAGGTATGTCTCGCAATTTCAAAGGTTCCTTAGGGTTTGCTCTTGTGTTTGTTGACATACTGCACACTTTTCAACGAAGTCTTTGGTGTCGGTCGTAAGACCATATGATTGGCGGATGCGATGCATAGTCGTTGAGATTCCGCTATGGCCCCTATGCGCTTCTGCAATGAAAGATTGTATTAAATTATGTGGTAGAATCATTTTGTTACCCTTTAACAACAACTCGCCTTCGCACGTAATTTTGTGCCTAATAGCCGAGTATTTTCTGATGGTCTTTGGTACTTTAGCTTCGTTTTCTGGCCATTTTTTCATGATGGCTGCTTTGAGTGCTTGTAGTTCGACGTCGGCTGCAGTTTCTTTAATTAGTCTTTTGCGCATTGTGTCTCCAATTGCATGGATTAAGTAAACCGGCTCGTCTTCATCAGTTTCTATCGGTTCGCAGTCACGGCTCAAAGTATCTGCAATTGGTATTATCGATCCTTTTGTGTACGTAATTTTCGGTGAATATTGTAGAATGTCGTACAGCATGCCCTGTAATCGTATTGGTGCATTTTGAATCGGATTGCTGAAAATCGTTTGCAGGGGCTTATGGTCCGTTTCAATTTCTAGCTGTTTCCCGTAAACATAATCGTGAAACTTTTGCAATCCAAAACGGATAGCCCAGGCTTCCTTACTTATTTGCGGTTGTTTCTGCTGCGATTCAGTTAATGCTCTAGTGGCGTACCCTAATGGTCTGTCGTCTTGCATCCGGCATGCCCCCATAGATTGACTGCTGGCGTCAACCGATAGCTTCACTTGTTTCTTTACGTCGTAATAAGCTAGTACGGGAGTTTTTGTCAGTGTTTGTTTTATAGCTTCGAATGCGCTTGTATGCTCGTGTTCCCATCTCTACACCTTTTCTTTACATAAAAGTGGTCGCAATGGCGCTGTCAATCTCGATAAATTTTTTATAATATATAATATATTTTTTTAGTGAAAAATTTACTGCCATGAATTTTTGCTGCTAGCTCTTCGACAGTTTTTATGGGGTAAATAGGTCCTTTAATATATTTATTCAGTTCGATCGGGTCCATGCATGCACGTATCTTATTTCGTTTGTTTACTACTAGCATTGGACAAACGGCAGGCGTGGGCTCACTAACGCTTTTTATTACGCCAAGTTTAACCATTTTTTGTATTTCCTGCTTCACACTTTTCTCGATTGCATATGGAACCTTCCTCGCTTGTACGACTTTAATTTTCGGGTTTTCTACGAAATCTATGTCGTATTCGAAACTGTTGAAGCACCCTAACTGGCTTACGCGTTTCACAAATCCTAAATTTTCGCAGTCGTCAGCCCCTAGTTCCTGATAGTTCTCTCCAATTACTTTGAAGCATACCAATTTTTGAACGATATTCGTTGTACGCTGTGTGCAACAGGATACATACTTCTGTCTACCCGAACACTTTTATAAAACCGCCGTCATAAGCCTTTAAGCGTTTAATTTCGCAGCTACTTATCTGAACACCAAGCTTTTTGGCAACTCTAATCGGTAGTACGTTACAAAAAGCTCCAGTGTATAATCTCAATTTTAGCTCATATTCGCCGATTCGCACCTTTTCTGTCCATTTTTCTTCATTTTCGGTTGAAGTAACGGAGTTGCTTATCTATCCTACGAACCTAAACTCCTAGCTATCGCTTTCGCCTTCTGTTTCTATTACATTCACATTCTTCTTAGTTTTTTTCTTATGATTTTCTTTCGAATATTGCTTTTTATAAATTTTCGATCTGCACGCGACCTTAAAATGCCCTTTTCTGCCACAGCGTGCGCACTCTTTGTTGTATGATGGGCAACTCTTCGGCCCGTGAGTGAGATGGAGAAGGTCATCGACCATGAAATCAGGCGCCTTTACACCCTGACCAACATGCCTACAGAGTGGGCAGGTCTACGGACATTGCACTATACGTAATGCGTAATGTGACCAACTATTTCATAGCTCAAAGAAGTACAGGCTGAGAGCTCAGGAAGTGCGAGTCAAAATGCTTTCATCTTAGCCTCGCGAAGGTTGGACACTCTAAAAGAAAGTGTGGAGATGATTCCACTTCATATTCCTCTTGACAGCTGATACAAAAGGATCAGTCGAAATTCCTAGTCTCACTGCATGATTACTAATCGCGCAATGTCCTATGGGAATCCCCATCACTAGCCCTTGAGAGATAACGTGTTTTAAAGTGCCCTATAAAAACATTTGCTGCAGCAGCGAAACGTCTTCTTTTCCTTTTTTTATGTCACAAAAGGACCCGGTTTCCCTTAACCTAATAGCGATTCGTGCTACGACAATTCTGTCTGCAATATCCGCAAGTACCGTGCTCAATATATGTATGTTAAGCTCCAGTGTAGGTGTGGTTCCTAAAGCTCCACTAATTCCTGTTTTACAAGTGTAACAATATTGGCATAAATCTGGCTTCCTAGAGCTAATGAACTAATTTGGGCGAGAGACCCCACCTTTTACCGATAGCTCCCCTACAGCTGTACAAGGCAACCGATGTCTTTCCTATCCTTTCCTCAATGTTAGGCTTCTACGACAGCCGCCGTTGATCGCCCTCCTAGTTACCTGGTTCAGGTAACCTTGAGCCAGATCAAAAAGGGTGTATAGAAATCGTCCCTTAACCAAAAGTTCCACATCATCTACACAGGCGATCACCCGACAGCCCACTTTTTCCAATTCCCCTATAAGGTCGTTTACAACCGCAATCCAGAGCAGGGGAGAGGGACCACCACCTTGTGGAGTGGTTCTATTGGCTCTGCACTGAATGCAGACGCTCTCCCACCCCGCCGCGACTGTTCTGTCACGAAGTAAGCTTATTAGGTTGGTTTCAACCCCTAGATTATGAATATCGAAGGCCCTTACTGCATAATCTTCATGCGTGAAGGCTTCCTCTGAGAACTTTAGCAATGTGTGCAGGGCGGTATTCACCGACCTTTACTTGCAATAAGCATATTGAGCTCTTGAAAGACAGTCACCAGGAATCGCATTTCTTATTAACAGGTCTATCAGTCTCTCTAGCGTTTTTAAACATGAGAGCCCTTTTCCGGCCTTTGGGATGAACGCAAAACTGACTATCTTCCATACCTTGGGGATGTAGCCGGTCTTCACGCAGTTCGCATAAATAGGATCAAACTTTAATGGTTTGAACGAATTTATCGTCCAGGCCATGTGACGGACCTGGGAGGAGATTCTGTAACCAGTTAGCGACAATTTTCGAATCGCTACCGTACTTTTTGACGCAATCACATTTATATCCCAGCGATCCGGAAATTGTCGCTGACTAGTTACAGAATCTCCCTCCTGAAGTACAAAATATCGCAAAGAAACATTTGACTGTACTTCGAAGTACGAAGTACAAGAGCGAAAAAAGAAGTACTGTACTTCCGAAAGAAGTACGGTTGGTCACATTAACTATACGCCCTGTCCACGGAAATACAAGGTGCTCTTGAGTGTGGGGAGACAGTACTCTGTGCCCTCATCGACATTGAGGGGGCGTTTGACAACACCTCTCACGGTAGTGTCGACCGAGCGCTTGAAACCCGTAATATGCAGGCAACAATCCGCAGGTGGATAGTCAGGTTACTCAACACAAGGATAGCTGAAACCGACATCGGGGACGGCGTGGTACAGCTACAAACTACAAGAGGTTGCCAACAGGGAAGAGTTTTATCCCCTCTTCTGTGGAGCTTAGTTGTGGGCGAACTTCTACGGACTTTCACTGAAAATTGCATCCGCTGTCAAGGCTATGCGGGTAACATTGTGATTATTGCCAGAGGGAAGTTCGTGATCACTCTATGTGATATAGTTCAAAGGGGACTAAACCTAGCAAGAGGCTGGTGCTTGAGTATGGGCCTGAGCATCAACCCCTCCAAAAACGTTATCGTCCCCTTTTCTAGAAGAAGAACACTCCCAGGTATGAGGAACATCACTTTGAATGGGGTCGCCGCCAACGTCGCCACCGAAGTCAATTACCTGGATTAATACTAGATTCCAGACTTCTGTGGAAGGCGCATGTCGACGCGATCACTTCCAAAGCCACGAGGGCACTAATGGTATGCAAACGTCTGGCAGGGAAGTCTGATAATTAGACCAATAGTTACTTATGGGGCAGTAGCGTAGGTATTGAGAACCACCCTTGCAACGGTGAGACAATCACTAAGCTTCAACGTCTGGCGTGCACGGGGCAATGCGCACATGCCCGACGGCGGCGCTGGAGGTGATTCTCGAACTCGAGCGGCTGGAACTTACCATAGAACAGGCAGCTAAGCGAACTCTATTAAACTTCGCAAGAGAAGGCTTTGGTAGAGGTAAAATCCTACCATCGAGGAACAGAAACAAGCTAGGCTCCCAAATTTCATTAGCTCTGCTCCCCAGATACGATAGGCCCAAACTAGTTAACTTTGATAGGAAATTCAAAATAGTGCTTTGCACCAAGTCGACTTGGAGCACCTCTTTTATGGTCACTGCAGACTGAGAGGTCACCTGCACAAGTTGGGGATCTGGTCTAGCGACCTATGTCGGTTCTGCGATGTGCGTGAGGAGAGCCCGCTGCATCTGCTTCGCGAATGCGAGGTAGTTGCGAGAAGACGGGAGACACCCCGTTCTGGGTTCTCTGGGATTAGATGAGGTACTTTTAACAGTCGAGGGCACAATAGATCCCTTGGTCGCAGTGCATACCTCTACTTAATCTATCTATCTATGTATGCTGTATAACAAATAGCATAACCAAAACAAACGCGAAAAACATCTCCCGTACAACGTCGTTGAAAATTTTCGGCGATAAGATTATCGCGATAAACTGTTATGAGTGATCGCGAATGGATTACTTCATCGTTTTTCCCATTTATGAGCGGCCCAAATCGGCAAAAGAGTGAGAAGACATTTCTTTGCTTTTCTTCGTTCGCGAATGAAAGACAGCGGATAGTTTTTGTTGATCGCTTATAATAAATGTGTTTGCATTTTTCATTCGGGATAAAAGAATGCAAAAATTATTGTAAATATTTTCGATAGGATAAATCTCATAAATGAATGAAAAGGAATAATCACACATGAGAATTTCCGAACCCTGAAAAATATTATTGTAAATATTTTCGATAGGATAAATCTCATAAATGAATGAAAAGGAATAATCACACATGAGAATTTCCGAACCCTGAAAAATATTATTGTAAATATTTTCGATAGGATAAATCTCATAAATGAATGAAAAGGACTAATCACACATGAGAATTTCCGAACCCTGAAAAATATGCAATCCAAGTTTTTATTTTATACCTTCACCAAGCTCGCGTTGGGCAAGAATACTGTGTAAGGTATCTTACTGCTTAAAATCTAATGTGAAAAGTTTGAATGTACACATAAGACATAAATATACGTATAAGACATAAATATATAATAATCGTATTTTACCTTTTTACCACCTTGCTGTTTAGCTTGTTTGTTCTTATTTCCTTTGTTATTTTGAGCCATTTTTATTCTAAACTACTCAAATGAAATTGGTTAATTGTAACTGAGACAATAAACATATAAACACTTCGCTTTCAGTGGTGTCGAATAAATCAGTACGAATTGCAATTGCAAATGTTGCTCTCAAGATTAAAAAAACCATTTGGGATGTATGAAAATAACGGACGTGAACCGATGAAAAAATTGGTCAGCTCCAACCGTTTTTATACCTCTGGATTCAATTTACAATATCCAGTTAAGATTGAGGAGACGAGTGTCATATTATAAGTAAACAAACATAGTATTACCGTATTTAACAAGAGAAAAAATAAAAACATTAGGGAAAATTGTCTATTAAAAAATTTATCGAAACGAACATTAAACCTTAATAAAAATTGGTTCGAATCTCGGTTTGGATCAAACATTTGTGGAAAATTTCGATTCGAGTAATCGTTCAGTTCATTAGTAAAAAAAAAACTATTAATCCGGTTCAAAGCAGGTTCACGTCCTGTTAAAAATTGCTTCAATACTTGGAATGTATTTTTTTAACTGCATTTGCAACCAAGATAAAAAATCCACCTAGACCAAGCATGGTGAAGCCAATCGATATTTTATAATATAATAATATTTTGGCGCCTACACTTCTACTAAGTGTTTGGCCGTGGTTCTTCACCAATTTGTGGCTTGCGTACTAATGTTATAGCACAAATGGAGGGACCTACAATTTTTCGCCGCCTACGAACGGCGAATGGTTTTAATGAGAAGCTTTTTCAAGGCAGAAATACACTCGGATGTTTGCCATTGCCTGCCGAGGAGCGACCGCTGTTAGAAAAAAAGTTTCTAATTTAGGTGTTGCGCGTACCAGGTATCGAAATCGGGTCCCGCGGAGTGGTAGTACGCAACTCTAACCACTCAGCAACAGCAGCCGCCAAACGATAGTTATACATATACAGTATCGGGCTTATCTCTAGCATTCTAAGTGATTTTGTTTGCTTCTTAGGTTTATTTATTAATTTTTAAGAATTTTCAATTCAAATATAGTTCATTCTCTAACAAAACCCATATAAACCCTAGTTTAAGTTTGTAGAAAACTACAAAAAAATGCAACAGATTTTCATCCAAATTTCAAACATTTTTGTCAGTAGTAAGAATTTATTTGAGTATACAGTTTTATAGCCCATTCAAATTCAAGTTTCAAGTGACTAAAAATTACCGTCGATTTTTTAGAATGTTTTTGCCGGATGTGTTGCGGCTTTCCTCCATATAAAAATAAATTGCGTTTGTTCGTTACTAGCAAATGCCCGGCGTGCTACACTGCGCCTTAAAAGTTATTTTTGTGTTGTTACTCCCTCCCAAAACTTGTATGGCCTCATCCAGAAAAAATAAAATAGTGGCGAATACTGTGGCAACGCGAAGCGAACAACAAGAAAATGGCTGAATGCTCGAGGAATGTCGTAGAATATTCGACAGCGAGACATGTCAAGTGGATGAATACTGCGAACAGCAAGAGAAAGAGAATGTGTGATAGACGGCAGAACGTTCTAGAGGTGCCATTAGTGTGAGCGCAGGTATATAAGACTGCTGCGAATCTGCAAGCTACAAGGTAAGTTGTAAAACAGAGATCAATTGTGTTAGCAAGTTTTGTAAAGTGTTTAAATTGCCTTGACAAGTATTGTTAATTGTTGATATTGCATAAACAAGTATTGTAAAGTGTCCTGAAAATGGCAAAAAGTCAAGAGCTAAAGATCGAGGAACTCAAACAGGAGTTGGAAAAGCGAAATTTATCAACCTCCGGAAGAAAAGTGGAGTTACTATCACGGCTGCGAGAGGCTATGAAAGGAAACAAATACGACTTCCGTCGTGAGAACGACGCGACATCCACGAAGGACGAACAGAAGGATGTGGCTGCTTGTTGGTCGAAGGATGTGCAGCAGACATCTGGTAAGGTTGAAGAACAGCAAAAGGTTCCTAATTCATCAACAGTTATGGACATTAACACGTGGTTAGCTGCTGAACCACAGCTGCAAGTACAGGAAGCACGCATGTAGTCCCAGCTAGAAGCACAGATCACACAGCTTCGGCAGGATTTAGTTAAAGATAATGCGGAACTCAAAGAGAGACAGAATAAAATCGAGGAGCTAATTAAGGAGAAAGTTGAGGCTATAGTAAGAGAGTTGGAAGGTCGTCTTCGAGCCTTGCAGTTCAATCGTCCGGCGACTTCGACGAAAGCTCTCAAGGTAAAGACTCCATCCTTTGACGGCACTGTTCCTTTCCAGGTCTTTAAGCTCCAGTTCGAGAAGACGGCTACAGCAAACAATGTGAGCACGGAGGATAAATCCGCTGCATTACTCATTGCATTATAAGGGCCTGTAGCAGAAATTTTGCACATTCCTGACTGTGAAAGGAGCAATTACGATGCATTGATGGGGGCCGTGGAAAGACGTTATGGCGGCGAGCACAGGAAGAAAATCTACCAGATGGAGCTGGAGAATCGTTACCAAAAAGCCAACAGGAATTCGCCTCAGAGATAAAGAGGTTGGCTTACTTGGCAGTTGGAGAGGCATCTGGTGAGCACCTCGAAAAGGTGAAAATCCAAAGGTTCATCAGGGAATGCTGGACATGTATACCAAGCGAGAGATGTATGCCAAACCAAAGCCAACATTTGCTGAAACTGACTCATATGCTCAGATATATGAAACGACACTCCTGGGTAGACCATCCTACAAAGCACATCGAGTAGAAGTGGAGACGTGACACCTGACACTCAAGTCGATGGCAGGGAAAATGCAACCGAGAAAAAGAATGGGGCTAGAAAATGTTTAGTTGCGGAAAACCAGGCTATTGTGCACGTCGTTTAAGATGGGGTGCCAACAGGTCCGCAAACGCAGGGCTGAAGAAGACGAACCCAACTCCAATCAGTCGTTAAACTAAAACGAGCCAGCAGGAAGGGGCGCGCGCTGGCTCCCGCAATTGGATATATGTGGACGGACATGAGACAAGCAAGTTGTGGGTTGTCGAAGCAGCAAAGAATTCTACACCAGACGTACTTATTGGCAAAACCCTGGCTAAGACGGAAAAAGACCAGTTCCAGTTCGAGAACTTAATGAATTCAAATCGCCAATCAAAAAATCAAGAGAAACTGTATTGGGGCCGTGTCATAAGGTAAAGGCCATCTTCCACTGCGGGAAGTTACCTGAAAGCGATTCCATTGGCGAGAATGGCATTGCGGAAGACATCATTGCATGGACGCAAGGGTTGGAAAGAAAATACCAGCACAAGGCTAAGGAAATTCTCCGCAAATAATACAATATATTCGACAAGGACGGAAACAAACCATGCAGGACTAACGTTGTGAATAATCGCATGGATACTGGTGATGCAAGGCCGATCCGTCAAGCACCTCGAAGTGTTCCACTTGCCAAAAGTGACGCTGTAAGCCAGACTATAAAAGATATGAGCGAGAGTGGTGTGTTTGAACCAACAGCAAGTCCATGGAGTTCGTCGGTAGTACTTGTGAAGAAGAAAGATGGTCAAGAGCGATTCTGCGTAGACTACCGGAAACTAAACGATGTGACGAACAAGAACAGCTATCCACTTCCCAGGATCGATGATACTCTGGACTCGTTAACTGCCACGAAATGGTTCTCAAAACTCGAGCTTAAGAGCGGGTATTGGTCGCATTGGGTCAAAGCTTTGAGAAACACCTAAATAATTTGGAAGAAGTTTTCCAGAGGATAGCTGGCGTTGGTCTGAAGCTAACTCCTAAAAAGTGCTCACTGTTCAAGAAGGAGGTGAACTACTCAGGACACAAGATGACAACGGAGAAAATCTGCGCTGCGAATGAAAATATATAAGCAATAAGGGATTGGCCAAGACCTAGGAACCTGCACGAACTAAGAAGGTTACTTGGGCTATGCACCTACTACCGCCGATTTGTTCAGAATTTCGCCTGCGTTGCCAATAGCCTTCATGAGCTCACTAGGAAATATAGAGCCTTCGAGTGGAACGAAGAGCAGGAGGCTTTCCAAGCTCTGAAGGAACGGCTATGTACTGCGCCTATGTTAGCGTATCGGGTTCCAGGTGCAAAGTTTATTTTGGATACGGATGCTAGTGGTTATGCCATAGAAGGCGTACTGTCACAGGTAATTGATGGGCAGGAGAAGGTAGTTGCCTACTATAGCCGGTCTATTGGAAAACTAGAAGAACTACTGCGTAATTCGGAGAACTACTAACGTTGGTGGAGTGCGTCAAACATTTCCACAAGTACCTCTATGGGCAACGTGTCCGAGTTCGAACGGATCATGCAGCGCTGAAGTGGCTTCTACAGTTTAAGAATCAAGAAGGACAGCTAGCTCAGTGGATTGAGATGCTGAAAAGTTATGACTTCGCCATTGAGCACGGAAAGGGAAGTGTCCACGGAAATGCTGATGTCATGTCCCGTCGACCATGTAGCTTGGAATGTAAACACTGCTCAAAAGCTGAGGCCAAAGTCGACATTATAGACGTCCGCCTAACGAGAAGCGGGAGTAGCGTACCTAACGGAGGTCCACAACTTGTCAATGGCCACTATCGTCATTCCAAACATCTGGAAGATGGGGAGAATGGTCCCACAGCTCAAACCGGTGAAACCAGCCAACAAAGGAGAGTGTTATCATCCGATAACCCTCCTTTCCCCGGTAGCGAAGACACTAGAGGCCTTGCTACTTCCGTATTTTACAAACCACCTGACCCCAGCGAAGCATCAGCATGGGTTCCGTAAAGTGCACAGCACAACAACAGCACTTAATGCCATAAATGCCCCGATAACTTGTGGCCTAAACCGAAAGCGCCCCTGTGAGAGAACCATTCTAGTAGCGCTGGACCTGTCTAAGGCGTTCGACACTGTCAAAGCTGTTCAAAGCTACTAGAATACATAGAGGCCTCCTCTCTCCCACAGGGACTCAAACGGTGGTCGGCGAATTATCTGAGTGGTCGTCACTCTTCAGTAACTTTTAGAGACAAATCGAGCAAACCGAGGAAAATAAAACAGGGGGTTCCGCAAGATGGTGTCCTTTCCCCATTACTGTTTAACTTTTACATTTCAAAGCTCCCTCAACCACCAGAGGGAGTCTCGATTGTCTCTTATTCTGACGATTGGTCGATCATGGCGTCCGGGAATGGAATTGATGACTTGTGCTCGAAAGTAAACGGTTATCTCGCCCAGCTTTCTCGCTTTTTCACTGCACGGAGCCTAACCCTCTCCCCTACAAAATCCTCAGCCACACTTTTTACCACCTGGACGAAGGAGGTCAGACTCCAACTGGGAATTCACGTCGATGATACACCAATTCCGACGGTGAACAACCCGAAGATACTCGGAGTAGCATTCGATAGTCTGCTCTCCTTCTCGGCGCATACAACCGCAATTGTCAACAAAGTACAAAGCCGCAACAAGATCCTCAAGTCGCTCGCCGGCAGCACCTGGGGCAAAGACAAAGAAACGTTGCTGGCAACGTACAAGGCAATTGGCCGGCCGGTTCTGAACTACGCTGCGCCAGTGTGGTCACCGGGGACTAGCAGGACGCAGTGGATGAAGCTGCAGACTTGCCAGAACACGGCACTAAGGACAGCGACAGGATGCCTCTTGATGTCGCCGCAACACCACCTGCACGAAGAGGCCCACATGCTCCCAATTAAGGAGCATAACATAGTGCTCTGCAGGCAGTTCCTGGTTGGGAGCCACACATGTGGCCATCCGAACAGGCAACACCTTCCAGAAGAGCCTTCGCCCAGGCACATCAGGAGGCATCCCTACGAACTGACGGACGAAGTACAGAGGTTAATCAAACAACCTCTGGACCCGACAGCCTATCGACAGGCCTTGAACGGCATTCACAGAGAGGCAGTCTCGAGTTATGTAGACTCCCGACCTGTGAATGCCGTTCTGGGCACATAACCAACAGACGTGGACGAGACAGAACTTCGTCTGACTCGGGAGACTCGGACCACAATAGCCCAACTGCGCTCTGGTTACTGCAGCAGGTTGAACTCATACCTGAGCAGATTAAGCGATGATATTCCAAACGAATGCCCGGCATGCGGAGAGTCGCCCCACGACTCACAGCCAGTGTTGCCACGCCGTCTCAAGAAAATGTATCCCTGACCAAGCCAAAAATGTATCCAAATGTATCCAATTTTCTTTTTTTTACATATACATCTCATAATTTGTAAGAAAAGCAAACATTTTCATGAAAATGAAATAATTTATCCCATCCTAAGGACTTGGAATACATGTGCATAAGATCAAACATTTGTAATTTCAATTTATAAAGTACATTTTTTGTGCATAAGTATTTTGCAAACTAAATATAATAAATAGCAAGTACACTCTAAAAAGAGCATGTAAAACTACTACTGAAAAGTATCTATTTTTCAACAAAAATCTGTATAAATATACGTATAGCATTTTCAGTATTTGATTTTGAACTTGAGATCTTTGAAATATACACATAAATACACATACATAGAATGTTTAAAATTGCAAAAATTTTCAAACCACAAATAGATTTCCTACTAATAATAAACATTACTTTATTTTAAACATTTTATGTGTAAAAGTAAACAGGCAATGATTAATTTTATTACACGGCGTGCAAATTTGCACACATTAAAAGAGGAATCTGGTTACCTCTCTCAATATGCGCAAATAAATAAAAAAATTTCAGTAAAATTCATAAAAGTTTCCTTAAATAAATCAAATTTAGTTTTTTAAACTACATTGAAATCTTCTTTCTTTTTAAATTAACAAATGAAAATATGTGATATGAAAGAGATTACTACAGAAAGAGTATAATTTACTTTATATATATCGTCGTTTAAAGTACAAAACCGCGTATCGTCATTCTGCAAAACGGCGTAACTGACGTTTGCTGCCAAAAATTGGATTTGCTCACACAAGCTCTTGGCTCAATCCTTATCCATTCGTCCTGAAATATACTAGCCAGAAGTGCGATTGCTTTATAAAAAAGAGAACCATTTTGAAATTTAAGTGTTTTTACTTTCTAGAAAATAGTTTATGCAACGTCACATACGAGGTTTTGCATTATCTTGATACGCGGTTTTGCATTTTGTTGATACGCGGTTTTGCACTTTAAACGACGATATGTTTATTCAGATCTTGCTTAAAGCATCCTTTTAAGCTAATTAAAGCAATTGCGCTTATACCTATTTTGGTGAGATCTCTTCATATGTTCATTGCTTCGTTCACAAAAAATAAAATGCTTTAATTTCACGCTTAAATAGCGATTCTTTATACGTTTATAAAACGAAATGCTTTCTACCATCTTTAATGAAAATCGATTTTTGAACGAAAAAAACTTTATAGGAAATATAAAATTTTGGCCTATTTAAAAAAGTATCCACATTTATACTGACCGGAAAAAATAAGTATCCCGCAAAAATTNAAAACTTTATAGGAAATATAAAATTTTGGCCTATTTAAAAAAGTATCCACATTTATACTGACCGGAAAAAATAAGTATCCCGAAAAAATTCGTCTAAAAATGTATCCAACTGGATCTATTTAGATCCAAACGGCATCCCTGCTCACGTATGCCCTCTAAATCCCACCACGCTAACGCGCCTGTCCCTATGGACAGACCCCGTCGAGGCTGCACGCTTCCTAGGGCTGCCGTTAGTGGAGCTTGACGACAACGATTGAGGGACTAACCGATCTGGGCGCTGGGTAGCCGCTACAACAACAACAACAACAAGAGAAGTTGCTACAAATTAAGTTTTAAAACAGAGATCAATTATGTTAGCAACTTTTGTAAAGTGTTTTAATTGCGTTAACTAGTATAGTTAATAGTTGTTATTGCATGAACGAGTTTCGTAAATGTTTGTTGTACAATAGAGATAATTGTACTGTAATTTGGTCATCTTGATTTTTGGTAAATCCGTCAAGTAGTCAAGGATAATCTAACAACAAATTTAAAATACTTTATGAAGTGAGATTTTCGAACAAACTTTCGATTTATGAAGCATTCTTTATTCTTTATGAATGTTTATACATTTTCGAAGGTATTTAAAAATTAAGTTAAATATCGGCTCTCTCCTCGAAATTAAATTTATAATCTTAAAACTCGAGTGTACATATTGCGCACTGTTTCAAAGGTGTACTAATTCAAGCCTTATCCATTCATTTGAATACAATATTTCAAACAGGTTATAATACCTAAGTGCGGCCGAACGCCGAATACCCAGAAAGGTGTTCTCTACAAGAAGTATCCCTGTAGGGAAACCGCGGACTAGTGAATCAAATTTCTAGTTCCGTACTAAGTCTTTATCGCCAAAAAGGAACTAGTCTGATAGGAACTAGATCCCCACCAGTCCAAAATCGGCGAAAAGTGGTACTTTTAAAAAATTAATTTTTTTCAGTTTTTTTTTCACTAGAGATCTATATCTAGGGTGACGAATTTAGAAATGGTTCGGAACTATAGAAAAAGGGATGCAGAACGAACTAGATCTTGTTTGTCGAATTTAGAACTAGTTCGGAACTATCGAATAAGGGATGCAGCGGGGGGCTTCTGTGTTCCGCGACTTTTTCGTTCAAATACGATTCTATTCTGTGCTTCGCAGATGCTTTTTCATAGCTCGGTAATACAAAACTAAAATTTGTGTTAACATTTCAACATCTTGGGACAGTCTGGAATTTAAGAAATAACAGCGGACACCTCTGCAAACTCAGCAACAGCTAAAGGTATGTATGTAAATTGAAAACACGTTTCTTCCAAAATAACTTAAAATCGCACACACGGAAGAACCAAAAGGATTGAAAAATCATGATACTTTTTTCTTTCGTCTGTCGATTTTAGAACTGGTTCGGAACTATAGAATTTAGGACTAGTTGGGAACTATCGAAAAAGAGATGCAGCGGGGGGCAATTGACACTTCCTAGGACATCGCCATGTTAAATTCGCCAGTTGCTTGCATGCAAAAGAGAACCAGTACTGGGTCTAAATGTACTAGAAGCGCACCAGTTCAGAACTAGAGATTTTCCCCACAGGGATTCAGCCTCTCTTCTTCGGCAACACAGAAAGGAGAACGATCGCCGCCTGCGAAGAAAGCTGTTCTCTGCAAGAGGTGGTCAGCCTCTTCTTCGGCAACACAGAAAGGAAAATTATACTTCGTGAGTGTTATAATCCCTAAGCGCGGACGAAAGCCGCCAACGCAGAAAGGTGTTCTTTGCAAGAGGTGTTCATCCTCCCTTCTTCGGTAACCATAGAAAGGAAAATTCTACTTAGTGAGGGTTATAATCCCTATGCGCGGATGAAGGCCGCCTACGCAGTAAGCTGTTCCCTGCAAGAGGTGTTCAGCCCCTCTTCTTCGGCAACACAGCAGCCACTAAGGCACAATTTTACTCAGAGGTGTTAAAGAATGCATTAATTTTTAACTAAATTATTCATTTGATTGAAGTCCCGAGTGATTCATAAATCACTTTTTTATTCATTTTTTGTTAGTCACTTTATTTCAGTCATTTAAATGCATTCTTTTGCAGTACTTTGAATTTTTTTCAGGTATCGAGGACGCATTCCGGTTTTGGTTTATTTATGCATGAAAACAAAAGGTAGTTTAAAAAAATGCGAACAAAACTCAAGGGAACGTTCTTAAGTCTTTCGTACAGAATGTGCAAATAACATTCGGGCTGAGGTGGAGTTTGTTAGATTTTATACTGATCTACATCCCAACTGTAGCAATATGATTTACGCATACATAAGTAGTAAAATATATTTTGTATGTATTGAATTGACTTAAAGCTCAGTTATGCAAGACTTAGACTTCACTTGACTTGAAAATTGTATATCTGGCAAATGAGCAGCGCGTGTATGTAGTTACCCAAAAAAATAACTTCACTTAGAAACTTGGAGAACTATAGATTTTTGATTTCTAATTTAAATTTCTAAGTGCAAAGAGAGCCGTGAGACAATCATGGTGCCACATCATTTTTTCATATATTTTTAATAAAATTCCTCCAAACATGCCAAAGAAATATGATTTTTTATATAAATGAAATTCATCTGGCAATCGAAAAACAAACTTTCAAATAAATACAGAAAATAAAATAAAAACAATCACAATTTGATTCGCTTGAATGTATTTATTTCAATTGTAATTTTTATTAAATTTTACCCCAAATAAATTAAACGTTTAAGATTTTTCGTATACAAATACAAAAGCTGAGGATAAAGAAATCGATAAAACGCAGTAGATGACACGGAAAGTAATCGTTTCTAAGTTTCTAGGTAAGTCAAGTCAAATCTAAGTCTTGCATAACTGAGCTTTTATGTTTAAATTTTTAAAAAAGTAAGTAGGATTTCTGTGATGTTTTGCAATCAGTGTTGGGCAAAATTGTATTTATTAAGTATTAAGTACAAAAGTATTTATGCCGTGCGCAAGTTCTTTTTCTTGAATATTTAGAATAAATATTTTTTCGACCATCTACTATATTTAATCACATACGGAAATTAACCACATATATTTATTTTGAGATCATATATGTTCATATCGTCGCCTCAGAAAACGGATGACGAATGTGCAAAATCACGATTTTGGGATTTTGATGCAGATTTACTAAGTTGGACATGCTCTTTCGATTTCTGCAATCCATTTTTTTATATCTCCATTAGTTTTTGAGATATTTCGTGCGCATTTTGTCGTATGTTACATAATATTAATGATTGGGTATGCCTTTTGTTGTATGTGCTGAAAATGCGTCACATACGACAAATTCCCATACAAACGTACCTTTTTTTTAATCATAAAACGTTTGTCGTATGTGGCACATACGACAAATTCCCATACAAATGTAATCTTTTTTTAATCATAAAACATTTGTCGTATGTATCGCAAAACTTTGAACTTACGACAATTGGATGGTCCTCTACTATAACGATACAATTAAAATTGGAAATTGAACTAAGTAACTAATTTTAAAATTTTAAATTTTTAAATTTTAGCTTGCATTGAGTCTCCAATGAAATGCAAGAGATAAAAATGTACAAAAGACTGAATTTAAGTATTGTTTTTTGTTTTTATATAAAGAAAACGTATGTTCGTAACATATTTACAGCATAAGAGATGTACAGATTTTTTTTATTAAATACATGATTATGTTTTTGTTATGTTTTTTCTAATAAGTAATCATTATTTAATAAATATGTCTGTTTTTTTCATCAAATTATACCATCGTCGTTGAAATACTTACTTTACTATTGTCGTATGTTCTGTGGACAAAACAAAGTGGTGAGTAAACGCTACTTACGACAAATGTATACGGAATGAAAAGTAAATTTTCTCATTAACGTTAAGAGATATTAAATGTAAAAATATGGGAAATCAAAACTAATAACACCAACTACGTCTCCTTCAAAAGTTACAAAAATCTACCGTACAATTTCGGATTAATTCGACCTTAAACTTCAAAGTCAATTTTCTCAAAACCGTGTTTTGTAACATTCGACATCCGTTTTCTGAGACGACGATATGTAGGTGATTAAGAAGTGCTGCGATCTGTGGTGTCAGGTTAATAGACCGAAATCATCTGAAAAGATTATAAATAAATTGGGTTCACAGCTTAAATATCCGGTTGTGACAAGGTGGAACTCATTGTGCGACTCCATTCAATGATTGATGTTACATAAGGAAAATATAAACGAGCTTTGTGACGAACTTGAAGAGGAACAGTTTCACGAAAATCATTTTAAATATTTGGACGAGTATTTGAAATTGTTAGAACCGATATCAAAAGCGATTGAGTTTTTGCAGCAAGACAATATAATGGTCTATGGCTATCTTCTTCCTACATTGGCGACGCTAAGAACAAAATATCGGAAGATTCGAGCAAATAGCATATTAAAAAATTTTGATAACATAGTTGCTGGGAAAATTTTAGAATGGTAACCCCCGAGTACGGAATTAAGGAAAATAGGGGGGGTAGAGGGGGTTCTAAAGGGGGTATATGTAAAGTTTTAAAGCGCGCAACCTCATACTTTTTAAGTAATTTGTTATTAAAGTTTGTAATTTTCACCAACTTGTATGGGACGATTTCACAATATATAATGCACTTTCCACTAAATTTACAGGTTATTTACACTCAATATATGCGCAGTTAGAGTGTGCACGTTCAAACAAATAAATACTTTAAGTATATTACAGCTTTTTTATCAAAAATTGATTGTTGTTTAATTTTATGAGTACATGCAGAATATGTGCAAATGGCAGCAGGACTGTGTTGCCATATCTTAAAAACCAAGAGTGGAAAGCAAGACCAAAAGAAAATACGATTAAAAGGAAAATACGATAAGGTTCTTTTGTTCAGATAAAAATAAATAGTAGGGGGATTGGGGTCATATTCCCCCATAAAATACTGAAACACATTTTTAAGGCTTATATGTATATTTTATTGCGTCAATAAGTTTAAGGAAAGGGTCCTCATGCTTACGAGCAATTGTTTTGCGCCACAGATATTCTATAATTTTATCCGCAAAATTAGGAGGATTATTATAGTTGTCTCTGTTAAAAAATCTTTTAATCACACGCCATTGTGATTCGATCCTTTGAGTATGCGTGCCGTCGTCTGCCACAAAGGGGTTATCCGGATCGCTGTGGTTTACTTTTCTGTGCTCATACCCGTGGTACGCTAGGCAATCGTACGCCTTCCAAAAATCGGTACAAATAATTGTACCCTCGGCCACATGTTTTTGAATGAGGGGTATGAACACCTCAGCAGACCGGACATTTTCTGGGCAGACTTCCAACCTCGGATCGTCGCTGCCGTCCTCAACCATCCCTAAGACCCAATGGCCTTCCACTCTCCTGCCTAAAAAAAAATATAAATTAAAGAATATGTGTTTTTAAATAAATTTTTGGTACCTTTGTGGTATTTTCGCTTCCCGAACTTGCTCTCGTCGATCTGAACAATTTTACCGGGGCCCCCAATTTTGCCTAACACCTCCTGCTGATCGACTTGATACAAAACAACTGCCTCACGACAGTAGTTGTACCAATCGCAGATGGTGGCGCTAGACAAAACGGTTCCCTCGGTAATACTTTCTTTTCGGACTTCAGCCTGGTTCCAGTGCGAAGCGTAGGCGTACATTACGTAAAAAATGTCTGGTAGTGGAAGCTTGGCATTTTCAAACCACGTACCAGTGGCCCTAGAAACGCCCGATCTTGAACGGCAGCTCCCTTTGCGGCATCGAAAGCTGCCGACCGTGTTGTTACCCAATGGTGAAACCGTCACTGGGATTTTATGCGTACGGCATAATCTTCTGGTCAAAATTAGACCCTGTGCCTCTGCGTAAGCGGTACATTTTTCACGCGTATCAAAAGTCTTTGATACCTTTAGAAGGCTCCACATTCCGCGTACTTCAGCGACGCACAGTACAGTCGCATTTCGTGGATGAACACCACGGCTAGTGGAGGGCGTATCGATATCTTTAAATAATACGATAAATATTTACTAGATGTATAAATATAAGCACTTAAAACTTTAAAAACATACCTGCTTGATCGTCAGTCATTTTAGTTTAAAATAAATAATAATATACAAAACCCAGAGCTCACAAACANCGAAAATCAGAGCTCACAAACAACGCCGAAATAACGTTTGGAAATGAGTATAATACTAAAGCAGAGAAAGAAGCGTTACTTAGAATAAAACTAACAGTACAATCCACAGTGGTACCCACTAAAAGGGGTACCAAATCTCTGTGGAACAAAAACAACATAAATAATAATTTTTACTTGCGTCCACAGTATTTTAGCGTAGAATTCTTTTCTGCGTAGGCCGCCTTCGGCCGCGCTTAGGGATTATAACCCTCACAACGTAGAATTCTCCTTTCTGTGTTGCCAAAGAAAAGGGGCCGAACACCTTTTGCATAGAACACCTTTCTGCGTAGGCGGCCTTCGGCCGCGCTTAGGGATTATAACCCTTACTTCGTAGAATTCTCCTTTCTGTGTGACATAGCTGGGGCTACCGCCCCAGTGATGTAACCTTGGGAAAGGATGAGGTAACTAGAATTCCCTTTCTGTGTGGTAAACCTGGGGCTGCCGCCCCAGTGATGTCTATTTTGGTTACGGTTACGGGCATAAAAGCCAACCGCACCTTTCTGCGTTGGCGGATTATAACCCTCACTGCGTAGAATTCTCCTTTCTGTGTTGCCGGAAGAGGGGAATATGACCCCAAGCCCCCTACTATTTATTTTTATCTGGACAAAAGAACCTTATCGTATTTTCCTTTAAATCGTATTTTCTTTTGGTCTTGCTTTCCACTCTTGAGTTGTAGATATGGGAACACAGTCCTGCTGCCATTTGCACATATTCTGCATCTACTCTCATAAAATTAAACAACAATCAATTTTTGATAAAAAAGCTGTAATATACTTAAAGTATTTATTTGTTTGAACGTGTACACTCTAACTGCGCATATATTGAGTGTAAATAACCTGTAAATTTAGTGGAAAGTGCATTATATATTGTGAAATAGTCCCATACAAGTTGGTGAAAATTACAAACTTTAATAACAAATTACTTAAAAAGTATAAGGTTGCGCGCTTTTAAACTTCATACAGGGAACTGTTAGACCCCCCTCTACCACCCATATTTTCCTTAATGCTGTACTCCGGGGTTACCAATCTAAAGCCCACCCTAGTTGCTTCATTCGAAGAATCATTGAAAGATATTTCGTAAATATTATGATTTGGAAAATTCAAACGACGCTGTTATAGCTGCCATACTTTGTCCAGACATTAAGACAAAGTGGGTCAAGTGTTTGAATTCGTCGTTTGATACTGGCAAAGTTAAGGAAATCAATGATGTAGTAAAAAATATCTTATCTGAGGAATTCGACTCTAATATCATCCCTATTCAATGCAAAACACCTTGCGAACCTAACAATAGCGATTTTTTTGATTTTTCTTTGACTGGTAATGACTAGTTAAAACTGTAAAAATAAGTAAGTAAATCAATTTTCGGCCGCTGTGGTGTAGTGGTAAGCAGTGCGCGCTTCTACTCCGCAACGCCTGGGTTCAAACCCTGGTCAAAGCAACATCGCAAAAATATAGAAAAAAGGTTTTTTCTTAACAGCGGTCGTCCCTCGGCAGGCAATGGCAAACCTCCGAGTGTATTTCTGCCATGAAAAACAGCTTCTCATAAAAATACAATCGCCGTTCGGAGTCGGCGTAAAACTGTAGGTCCCTCCGCTTTGTGTGACAACATCAAGGCGCAC